>NW_025754438.1:0-2500 GCF_021184085.1 Oncorhynchus gorbuscha | reverse complement strand
CTCTGTCTCTCTCTGTCTCCTCTGTCTCTCTCTGTCTCCTCTGTCTCTCTCTGTCTCCTCAGTCTCTCTCTGTCTCCTCTGTCTCCTCTGTCTCTCTCTGCCTCCTCTGTCTCATCTGTCTTATCTGTCTCTCTCTGTCTCTCTCTGTCTTCCTCTGTCTCTCTCTGTCTCCTCTGTCTCCTCTGTCTCCTCTGTCTCTCTCTGTCTCCTCTGTCTCCTCTGTCTCCTCTGTCTCTCTCTGTCTCTCTCTGTCTCCTCTGTCTCTCTCTGTCTCCTCTGTCTCCTCTGTCTCCTCTGTCTCCTCTGTCTCTCTCTGTCTCCTCTGTCTCCTCTGTCTCTCTCTGTCTCTCTCTGTCTCTCTCTGTCTCCTCTGTCTCTCTCTGTCTCTGTCTCTCAAGCTGAATCATACAGAAGGGAACAGATTGATAACAAGGGAGCAGAGAGACTGATTGGTCTTGGTGTGTGAGGAGAGAAGTAGCACAACAGCAGCGTGAGGGATTACAACACAGGATATCCTCCTATCTTAATCATTGGTTGGGAGAGATTAAGAGGCTGCGCTGGCACTGTTGCTGTGGCATACAGGTGTGTGTGTGTGTGTGTGTGTGTGTGTGTGTGTGTGTGTGTGTGTGTGTGTGTGTGTGTGTGTGTGTGTGTGTGTGTGTGTGTGTGTGTGTGTGTGTGTGTGTGTGTGTGTGTGTGTGTGTGTGTGTGTGTGTGTGAGAGAGACAGAGGATTTGATTCAATAAAGAGAGCAAGAGGTGAGTGGGGGGTGTGTTCCACATGACTCCCTGTCCCCTACATCTGCCCTATGCGCCCTGGCTAAGAGTAGTGCACTACACAGGGAAGGGAATTGGGTACCATTTGGGGCACAGTCAGTGAAAGCTCAGACACTGATGAGTTCAGGAAGTACATTCAGTAAAGGAATCATTCAAATTAAAATGGGCTTTTCTCTTTTTTGAATGAGAAATATTCTCAATGGAATCTCTCAATTAAATATATTTGTCTGCTAAATGACTTAAATGTAAATGTAATATATTCAAAGGAGCCTCACAAAGAGGGATGTTTGAAATTAAAGAATCCTGTAGTTTAAGGAGACCAGACTGTCATTACACCCATTAGATCACTATCGACTGATGAATGGTGAGACCAGACTGTCATTACACCCATTAGATCACTATTGACTGATGAATGGTGATGAGACCAGACTGTCATTACACCCATTAGATCACTATTGACTGATGAATGGTGAGACCAGACTGTCATTACACCCATTAGATCACTATTGACTGATGAATGGTGATGAGACCAGACTGTCATTACACCCATTAGATCACTATTGACTGATGAATGGTGAGACCAGACTGTCATTACACCCATTAGATCACTATTGACTGATGAATGATGAGACCAGACTGTCATTACACCCATTAGATCACTATTGACTGATGAATGGTGAGGAGACCAGACTGTCATTACACCCATTAGATCACTATTGACTGATGAATGGTGAGACCAGACTGTTAGATCCAGACTGAATGATGACGACTATTACCCATTAGATCACTATTGACTGAATGATGAGACCAGACTGTCATTACACCCATTAGATCACTATTGACTGATGAATGGTGATGAGAACCAGAGAATGTCCTAGAAAGACAGGAAATTCAACAAAAATAAATGCAGGAAAAGTTATACAAAATACTGGAATGATACTTGCAGTGATCCATGCAGTGATATTTCTGCAGTGACGCATGCAGGATATTTAGTGATCCCATGCAGTGATACTTGCAGTGATCCCATGCAGTGATACTTGCAGTGATCAAATGCAATGATACTTGCAGTAATCCCATGCAGTGATACTTGCAGTGATCCCATGCAGTGATACTTGCATTGATCCCATGCAGTGATACATGCAGTGATCCCATGCAGGGATACTTGCAGTGATCCCATGCAGTGATACTTGCAGTGATCCCATGCAGTGATACTTTCAGTAATCCCATGCAGTGATACTTGCAGTGATACTTGCAGTGATACTTGCAGTAATCCCATGCAGTGATACTTGCAGTGATACTTGCAGTAATCCCATGCAGGGATACTTGCATTGATCCCATGCAGTGATACTTGCAGTGATCCCATGCAGTGATACTTGCATTGATCCCATGCAGTGATACATGCAGTGATCCCATGCAGTGATACTTGCAGTGATCCCATGCAGTGATACTTGCAGTGATCCCATGCAGTGATACGTGCAGTGATCCCATGCAGTGATACGTGCAGTGATCCCATGCAGTAATATTTGCAGTGATCCCATGCAGTGAAACTTGCAGTGACATGTGTGTGAGTGTGTGACAGTCTGACTGTTTTCGCGTGTATTTGTTTTCTGGGAATGGTTGCTTAGCTTTAGGACACGGTGTATTTGTTTTCTGGGAATGGTTGCTTAGCTTTGGGACACTGTGTATTTGTTTTCTGGGAATGGTTGCTTAGCTTTGGAACACAG
>NW_025754437.1:0-9139 GCF_021184085.1 Oncorhynchus gorbuscha | reverse complement strand
CTGATCTGACCTCTAACTGCCCTTTACTCCTCTCCCGGGACACTCTCTCTGACTGTCTGATCTGACCTCTAACTGCCCTTTACTCCTCTCCCAGGGACACTCTCTCTGACTGTCTGATCTGACCTCTAACTGCCCTTTACTCCTCTCCCGGGACACTCTCTCTGACTGTCTGATCTGACCTCTAACTGCCCTTTACTCCTCTCCCCGGGACACTCTCTCTGACTGTCTGATCTGACCTCTAACTGTCCTTTACTCCTCTCCCAGGGACACTCTCTCTGACTGTCTGATCTGACCTCTAACTGCCCTTTACTCCTCTCCCAGGGACACTCTCTCTGACTGTCTGATCTGACCTCTAACTGCCCTTTACTCCTCTCCCAGGGACACTCTCTCTGACTGTCTGATCTGACCTCTAACTGCCCTTTACTCCTCTCCCAGGGACACTCTCTCTGACTGTCTGATCTGACCTCTAACTGCCCTTTACTCCTCTCCCCGGGACACTCTCTCTGACTGTCTGATCTGACCTCTAACTGCCCTTTACTCCTCTCCCAGGGACACTCTCTCTGACTGTCTGATCTGACCTCTAACTGCCCTTTACTCCTCTCCCCGGGACACTCTCTCTGACTGTCTGATCTGACCTCTAACTGCCCTTTACTCCTCTCCCCGGGACACTCTCTCTGACTGTCTGATCTGACCTCTAACTGCCCTTTACTCCTCTCCCAGGGACACTCTCTCTGACTGTCTGATCTGACCTCTAACTGCCCTTTACTCCTCTCCCGGGACACTCTCTCTGACTGTCTGATCTGACCTCTAACTGCCCTTTACTCCTCTCCCAGGGACACTCTCTCTGACTGTCTGATCTGACCTCTAACTGCCCTTTACTCCTCTCCCCGGGACACTCTCTCTGACTGTCTGATCTGACCTCTAACTGCCCTTTACTCCTCTCCCCGGGACACTCTCTCTGACTGTCTGATCTGACCTCTAACTGCCCTTTACTCCTCTCCCAGGGACACTCTCTCTGACTGTCTGATCTGACCTCTAACTGCCCTTTACTCCTCTCCCGGGACACTCTCTCTGACTGTCTGATCTGACCTCTAACTGCCCTTTATTCCTCTCCCAGGGACACTCTCTCTGACTGTCTGATCTGACCTCTAACTGCCCTTTACTCCTCTCCCAGGGACACTCTCTCTGACTGTCTGATCTGACCTCTAACTGCCCTTTACTCCTCTCCCAGGGACACTCTCTCTGACTGTCTGATCTGACCTCTAACTGCCCTTTACTCCTCTCCCAGGGACACTCTCTCTGACTGTCTGATCTGACCTCTAACTGCCCTTTACTCCTCTCCCCGGGACACTCTCTCTGACTGTCTGATCTGACCTCTAACTGCCCTTTACTCCTCTCCCAGGGACACTCTCTCTGACTGTCTGATCTGACCTCTAACTGCCCTTTACTCCTCTCCCGGGACACTCTCTCTGACTGTCTGATCTGACCTCTAACTGCCCTTTACTCCTCTCCCAGGGACACTCTCTCTGACTGTCTGATCTGACCTCTAACTGCCCTTTACTCCTCTCCCAGGGACACTCTCTCTGACTGTCTGATCTGACCTCTAACTGCCCTTTACTCCTCTCCCAGGGACACTCTCTCTGACTGTCTGATCTGACCTCTAACTGCCCTTTACTCCTCTCCCAGGGACACTCTCTCTGACTGTCTGATCTGACCTCTAACTGCCCTTTACTCCTCTCCCCGGGACACTCTCTCTGACTGTCTGATCTGACCTCTAACTGCCCTTTACTCCTCTCCCAGGGACACTCTCTCTGACTGTCTGATCTGACCTCTAACTGCCCTTTACTCCTCTCCCAGGGACACTCTCTCTGACTGTCTGATCTGACCTCTAACTGCCCTTTACTCCTCTCCCAGGGACACTCTCTCTGACTGTCTGATCTGACCTCTAACTGCCCTTTACTCCTCTCCCAGGGACACTCTCTCTGACTGTCTGATCTGACCTCTAACTGCCCTTTACTCCTCTCCCAGGGACACTCTCTCTGACTGTCTGATCTGACCTCTAACTGCCCTTTACTCCTCTCCCCGGGACACTCTCTCTGACTGTCTGATCTGACCTCTAACTGCCCTTTACTCCTCTCCCAGGGACACTCTCTCTGACTGTCTGATCTGACCTCTAACTGCCCTTTACTCCTCTCCCCGGGACACTCTCTCTGACTGTCTGATCTGACCTCTAACTGCCCTTTACTCCTCTCCCAGGGACACTCTCTCTGACTGTCTGATCTGACCTCTAACTGCCCTTTACTCCTCTCCCCGGGACACTCTCTCTGACTGTCTGATCTGACCTCTAACTGCCCTTTACTCCTCTCCCAGGGACACTCTCTCTGACTGTCTGATCGGACCTCTAACTGCCCTTTACTCCTCTCCCGGGACACTCTCTCTGACTGTCTGATCTGACCTCTAACTGCCCTTTACTCCTCTCCCCGGGACACTCTCTCTGACTGTCTGATCTGACCTCTAACTGCCCTTTACTCCTCTCCCGGGACACTCTCTCTGACTGTCTGATCTGACCTCTAACTGCCCTTTACTCCTCTACCCGGGACACTCTCTCTGACTGTCTGATCTGACCTCTAACTGCCCTTTACTCCTCTCCCAGGGACACTCTCTCTGACTGTCTGATCTGACCTCTAACTGCCCTTTACTCCTCTCCCAGGGACACTCTCTCTGACTGTCTGATCTGACCTCTAACTGCCCTTTACTCCTCTCCCAGGGACACTCTCTCTGACTGTCTGATCTGACCTCTAACTGCCCTTTACTCCTCTCCCAGGGACACTCTCTCTGACTGTCTGATCTGACCTCTAACTGCCCTTTACTCCTCTCCCAGGGACACTCTCTCTGACTGTCTGATCTGACCTCTAACTGCCCTTTACTCCTCTCCCAGGGACACTCTCTCTGACTGTCTGATCTGACCTCTAACTGCCCTTTACTCCTCTCCCAGGGACACTCTCTCTGACTGTCTGATCTGACCTCTAACTGCCCTTTACTCCTCTCCCAGGGACACTTTCTCTGACTGTCTGATCTGACCTCTAACTGCCCTTTACTCCTCTCCCCGGGACACTCTCTCTGACTGTCTGATCTGACCTCTAACTGCCCTTTACTCCTCTCCCCGGGACACTTTCTCTGACTGTCTGATCTGACCTCTAACTGCCCTTTACTCCTCTCCCAGGGACACTCTCTCTGACTGTCTGATCTGACCTCTAACTGCCCTTTACTCCTCTCCCCGGGACACTCTCTCTGACTGTCTGATCTGACCTCTAACTGCCCTTTACTCCTCTCCCAGGGACACTCTCTCTGACTGTCTGATCTGACCTCTAACTGCCCTTTACTCCTCTCCCGGGACACTCTCTCTGACTGTCTGATCTGACCTCTAACTGCCCTTTACTCCTCTCCCGGGACACTCTCTCTGACTGTCTGATCTGACCTCTAACTGCCCTTTATTCCTCTCCCTGGGACACTCTCTCTGACTGTCTGATCTGACCTCTACCTGCCCCTTACTCCTCTCCCCGGGACACTCTCTCTGACTGTCTGATCTGACCTCTGACGGCCCTTTACTCCTCTCCCCGGGACACTCTCTCTGACTGTCTGATCTGACCTCTACCTGCCCCTTACTCCTCTCCCCGGGACACTCTCTCTGACAATCTGATCTGACCTCTAACTGCCCTTTACTCCTCTCCCCGGGACACTCTCTCTGACTGTCTGATCTGACCTCTAACTGCCCTTTACTCCTCTCCCAGGGACACTCTCTGACTGTCTGATCTGACCTCTAACTGCCCTTTACTCCTCTCCCCGGGACACTCTCTCTGACTGTCTGATCTGACCTCTAACTGCCCTTTACTCCTCTCCCAGGGACACTCTCTGACTGTCTGATCTGACCTCTCACTGCCCTTTACTCCTCTCCCAGGGACACTCTCTCTGACAGTCTGATCTGACCTCTAACTGCCCTTTACTCCTCTCCCCGGGACACTCTCTCTGACTGTCTGATCTGACCTCTAACTGCCCTTTACTCCTCTCCCAGGGACACTTTCTCTGACTGTCTGATCTGACCTCTAACTGCCCTTTACTCCTCTCCCCAGGACACTCTCTCTGACTGTCTGATCTGACCTCTAACTGACCTTTACTCCTCTCCCCGGGGACACTTTCTCTGACTGTCTGATCTGACCTCTCACTGCCCTTTACTCCTCTCGCAGGGACACTCTATCTGACTGTCTGATCTGACCTCTAACTGCCCTTTACTCCTCTCCCAGGGACACTTTCTCTGACTGTGTGTTCTGACCTCTAACTGCCCTTTACTCCACTCCCAGGGACACTTTCTCTGACTGTCTGATCTGACCTCAAACTGTCCTTTACTCCTCTCCCGGGACACTCTCTCTGACTGTCTGATCTGACCTCTAACTGCCCTTTACTCCTCTCCCCGGGACACTCTCTCTGACTGTCTGATCTGACCTCTAACTGCCCTTTACTCCTCTCCCCGGGACACTCTCTCTGACTGTCTGATCTGACCTCTAACTGCCCTTTACTCCTCTCCCAGGGACACTCTCTCTGACTGTCTGATCTGACCTCTAACTGCCCTTTACTCCTCTCCCAGGGACACTCTCTCTGACTGTCTGATCTGACCTCTAACTGCCCTCTACTCCTCTCCCCGGGACACTCTCTCTGACTGTCTGATCTGACCTCTAACTGCCCTTTACTACTCTCCCCGGGACTGTCTCTCTGACTGTCTGATCTGACCTCTAACTGCCCTTTACTCCTCTCCCCGGGACACTCTCTCTGACTGTCTGATCTGACCTCTAACTGCCCTTTACTCCTCTCCCCGGGACACTCTCTCTGACTGTCTGATCTGACCTCTAACTGCCCTTTACTCCTCTCCCCGGGACACTCTCTCTGACTGTCTGATCTGACCTCTAACTGCCCTTTACTCCTCTCCCAGGGACACTCTCTCTGACTGTCTGATCTGACCTCTAACTGCCCTTTACTCCTCTCCCCGGGACACTCTCTCTGACTGTCTGATCTGACCTCTAACTGCCCTTTACTCCTCTCCCCGGGACACTCTCTCTGACTGTCTGATCTGACCTCTCACTGCCCTTTACTCCTCTCCCAGGGACACTCTCTCTGACAGTCTGATCTGACCTCTAACTGCCCTTTACTCCTCTCCCCGGGACACTCTCTCTGACTGTCTGATCTGACCTCTAACTGCCCTTTACTCCTCTCCCAGGGACACTCTCTCTGACTGTCTGATCTGACCTCTAACTGCCCTTTACTCCTCTCCCCAGGACACTCTCTCTGACTGTCTGATCTGACCTCTAACTGCCCTTTACTCCTCTCCCCGGGACACTTTCTCTGACTGTCTGATCTGACCTCTCACTGCCCTTTACTCCTCTCGCAGGGACACTCTATCTGACTGTCTGATCTGACCTCTAACTGCCCTTTACTCCTCTCCCAGGGACACTTTCTCTGACTGTCTGTTCTGACCTCTAACTGCCCTTTACTCCACTCCCAGGGACACTCTCTCTGACTGTCTGATCTGACCTCAAACTGTCCTTTACTCCTCTCCCCGGACACTCTTTCTGACTGTCTGTCTGACCTCTTGCCCTCTTACTCTCTCCCCGCGACACTCTCTGACTGTCTGATCTGACCTCTAACTGTCTTACTCCTCTCCCAGGGACACTCTCTCTGACTGTCTGATCGGACCTCTAACTGCCCTTTACTCCTCTCCCCTGGACACTCTCTGACTGTCTGATTCCCAATCCGCCTTATTCCTCTCCCGGGACACTCTCTCTGACTGTCTGATCTGACCTCTAACTGCCCCTTTACTCCTCTCCCGGACATTCTCTGACTGTCTGATCTGACCCTGACGGCCGTTTACTCCTCTCCCCGGACACTCTTCTGACTGTCTGATCTGACCTCTACCTGCCCCTTACCCTCTCCCCGGGACACTCTGACTCTGGACAACTGCTGATCTGACTGTCTGACGACCTCTAACTGCCCTTTACCTCTCCCGGGACACTCTTGACTGTCTGATCTGACCTCTAACTGCCCTTTACTCCTTCCTAGGGACACTCTCTGACTGTCTGATCTGACCTAACTGCCCTTACTCCTCTCCCTGACACTTCTCTGACTGTCTGATCTGACCTCTAACTGCCCTTTACCTCCTCTCCCAGGGACACTCTCTGACTGTCTGATCTGGACTCCTCACTGCCCTTTACTTCTCGCAGGGACACTCTCTCTGGACAGTCTGATCTGACCTCTTACTGCCCTTTACCCCTTCCCGGGACACTTCTGACTGTCTGATCTGACCTCTAACTGCCCTTACTCCTCTCCTTAGGGACACTTTCTCTGACTGTCTGATCTGGACCTCTAACTGCCCTTACTCCTTCTCCCCAGGACACTCTCTGACTGTCTGATCTGGACTCCTCAACTGACCTTTACTTTCCCGGGACACTTTCTGGACTGTCTGATCTGACCTCTCACTGCCCTTTACTCCTCTCGCAGGGACACTCTATCTGACTGTCTGATCTGACCTCTAACTGCCCTTCCCAGGGACACTTTCTGACTGTGTTCTGACCTCTAACTGCCCTCACTCTCTCCCAGGACACTCTCTCTGACTGTCTGATCTGACCTCTAACTGCCCTCTACTCCTCTCCCCGGGACACTTTCCTGACTGTCTGATCTGACCTCTAACTGTCCTTTACTCTCCCAGGGACACTTTCTCTGACTGTCTGATCTGACCTCTAACTGCCCTTTACCTCTCCCCAGGACACTTTCTCTGACTGTCTGATCTGACCTCTAACTGCCCTTTACTCCTCTCCCAGGGACACTCTCTCCTGACTGTCTGATCTGACCTCTAACTGCCCTTTACTCCACTCCCAGGGACACTCTTTCTGACTGTGTGTTCTGACCTATAACTGCCCTTACTCCTCTCCCAGGGACACTCTATCTGACTGTCTGATCTGACCTCTAACTGTCCTTTACTCCTCTCCCCGGGACACTCTCTCTGACTGTCTGATCTGACCTCTAACTGTCCTTTACCCTCTACCAGGACACTCTCTCTGACTGTCTGATCTGACCTCTAACTGCCCTTTACTCCTCTCCCCGGGACACTCTCTCTGACTGTCTGATCTGACCTCTAACTGCCCTTTACTCCTCTCCCAGGGACACTCTCTGGCTGTCTGATCTGACCTCTAACTGCCCTTTACTCCTCTCCCAGGGACACTCTCTCTGACTGTCTGATCTGACCTCTCACTGCCCTTTACCTCTCGCAGGGACACTCTCTGACTGTCTGATCTGACCTCTAACTGCCCTTTACCCTCTCCCCCGGGACACTCTCTCTGACTGTCTCCCCAGGACACTCTCTCACTGTCTGTTCTGACCTCTAACTGCCCTTACTCCTTCCCAGGACACTCTCTGACTACTGGACCTCTAACTGACCTTACCCTCTCCCGGGACACTCTACTGTCTGATCTGACCCTCACTGCCCTTACTCCTCTCGCAGGGACACTCTCTCTTACTGTCTGATCTGACCTCTAACTGCCCTTTACTCCTCTCCCAGGGACACTCTTCTCTGACTGTGTTCTGACCTCTAACTGCCCTTACTCCACCGACACTTTCTCTGTCTGACTGACCTTCAAACTGTCCTTTATCTCTCCCCGGGACACTTTCTCTGACTGTCTGATCTGACCTCTAACTGCCCTTTACTCCCGCTCCCAGGACACTTTCTCTGACTGTCTGATCTGACCTCTAACTGCCTTTACTCCTCTCCCCAGGACACTTTCTCTGACTGTCTGATCTGGAACTCTCCTCACTGCCCCTTACCCTCTCGCAGGGACACTCTATCTGACTGTCTGATCTCACCTCTAACTGCCCTTTACTCCTCTCCCAGGGATCTCTCTGACTGTCTGATCTGACCTCTCCACTGCCCTTACTCTCTTCCCAGGGACACTCTCTGACTGTCTGATCTGACCTCAAACTGTCCTTCATCTCTCTCCCCCGGACACTCTCTCTGACTGTCTGATCTGACCTCTAACTGTCCTTTACTCCTCTCCCAGACACTTCTCTGGACTGTCTTCTCCCCGCGACACTCTCTCTGACTGTCTGATCTGACCTCTAACTGCCCTTTACTCCTCTACCCGGGACACTCTCTCTGACTGTCTGATCGGACCTCTAACTGCTCCTTTACTCCTCTCCCCGGGAGCTCTTCTGACTCTGATCTCTCGCCCTTTACCCTCTCCCAGGGACACTCTCTCTTACTGTCTGATCTGACCTCTAACTGCCCTTTACTCCTCTCCCAGGGACACTCTCTGACTGTCTGATCTGACCCTAACGGCCCCTTTACTCCTCTCCCAGGGACACTCTCTCTGACTGTCTGATCTGACCTCTAACTGCTCTAACTGACCCTGACCCTAACTCCCTTTACCTCTCCCAGGGACACTTTCTCTGACTGTCTGATCTGACCCTCTAACTGCCCTTTACTCCTCTCCCAGCTTCTTCTCCGGCTCCCCAGGACACTCTCTCTGACTGTCTGATCTGACCTCTAACGGCCCTTTACTCCTCTCCCAGGGACACTCTCTCTACTGTCTGATCTGACCTCTAACTGCCCTTTACTCCTCTCCCAGGGACACTCTCTCTGACTGTCTGATCTGACCTCTAACTGCCCTTTACTCCTCTCCCAGGGACACTCTCTCTGACTGTCTGATCTGACCTCTAACTGCCCTTTACTCCTCTCCCAGGGACACTCTCTCTGACTGTCTGATCTGACCTCTAACTGCCCTTTACTCCTCTCCCCGGGACACTCTCTCTGACTGTCTGATCTGACCTCTAACTGCCCTTTACTCCTCTCCCAGGGACACTCTCTCTGACTGTCTGATCTGACCTCTAACTGCCCTTTACTCCTCTCCCAGGGACACTCTCTCTGACTGTCTGATCTGACCTCTAACTGCCCTTTACTCCTCTCCCCGGGACACTCTCTCTGACTGTCTGATCTGACCTCTAACTGCCCTTTACTCCTCTCCCCGGGACACTCTCTCTGACTGTCTGATCTGACCTCTAACTGCCCTTTACTCCTCTCCCGGGACACTCTCTCTGACTG
>NW_025754436.1:0-9139 GCF_021184085.1 Oncorhynchus gorbuscha | reverse complement strand
GCTGGTAAAAGAGGACCCAAAAGCGACTTAACAGAAGCAGAGTTTAATAATGTTCAAAACGGAATAACTGACATCCTCTAGATTTGTAGAGGGGAAAACAACTGGAGAAGCGCCACAGACTGCAGGTCGCTTCGGTAGGCGCAGGCCGTAGTCGACTGGAGACACCTGCTCACACGCAGCGTCTGATGAAGGCACAAAACACGACAGAACAGGGTGATACACAATCACGGCAAAAACACGACAGGACAGGGCGAAACGCAATCACAGCATGGTGAATACAATATAAGGAACCGACGGAACAGGAACGGATTACAAAGGAATAAATAGGGAATCTAATCAGGGAAAGGATCGGGAACAGGTGTGGGAAGACTAAATGATGATTAGGGAATAGGAACAGCTGGGAGCAGGAACGGAACGACAGAGAGAAGAGAGAGCGAGAGAGTGAGAGAGGGAGGGGAGAGAGAGGGATAGAACCAAACAAGACCAGCAGAGGGAAACGAATAGCATGGGGAGCACAGGGACAAGACATGACAATAAATGACAAACATGACAGTACCCCCTCACCACCGAGCGCCCCTGCGCACTCGAGGAGGAATCCTGGCGGCAACGGAGGAAATCATCGATGAGCGAACGGTCCAGCACGTCCCGAGACGGAACCCAACTCCTCTCCTCAGGACCGTAACCCTCCCAATCCACTAGGTATTGGACCCCGTCCCCGAGAACGCATGTCCATAATTTTATGTACCTTGTAAATAGGTGCGCTCTCGACAAGGACGGGAGGGGGGGAGGGAAGACGAACGGGGTGCGAAGAAAGGGCTTAACACAGGAGACATGGAAGACAGGATGGACGCGACGAAGATGTCGCGAAGAAGCAGTCGCACAGCGACAGGATTGACGACCTGGGAGACACGGAACGGACCAATGAACCGGGAGTCAACTTACGAGAAGCTGTCGAAGAGGAAGGTTGCGAGTGGAAAGCCACACTCTCTGGCCGCAACAATACCTGGACTCTTAATCCTGCGTTTATTGGCGGCTCACCGTCTGTGCCCTGTAACGGCAAAGTGCAGACCTCACCTCCAGGTGCGCTCACAACGTTGGACAAACGCTTGAGCGGAGGGAACGCTGGACTCGGCAAGCTGGGATGAGAACAGAGGAGGCTGGTAACCCAGACTACTCTGAAACGGAGATAACCCGGTAGCAGACGAAGGAAGCGAATTGTGAGCGTATTCTGCCCAGGGGAGCTGTTCTGCCCAAGACGCAGGGTTTCTGAAAGAAAGGCTGCGTAGTATGCGACCAATCGTCTGATTGGCCCTCTCTGCTTGGACTGCTAGACTGGGGATGAAACCCGGAAGAGAGACTGACGGACGCACCAATCAAACGACAGAACTCCCTCCAAAACTGTGACGTGAATTGCGGACCTCTGTCTGAAACGGCGTCTAACGGGAGGCCATGAATTCTGAATACATTCTCAATAATGATTTGTGCCGTCTCCTTAGCGGAAGGAAGTTTAGCGAGGGGAATGAAATGTGCCGCCTTAGAGAACCTATCGACAACCGTCAGAATCACAGTCTTCCCCGCAGACAAAGGCAGACCGGTAATGAAGTCTAAGGCAATGTGAGACCATGGTCGAGAAGGAATGGGAGCGGTCTGAGACGACCGGCAGGAGGAGAGTTACCCGACTTAGTCTGCGCGCAGTCCGAACAGGCAGCCACGAAACGGCGCGTGTCACGCTCCTGAGTCGGCCACCAAAAGCGCTGGCGAATAGACGCAAGAGTGCCTCGAACACCGGGATGACCCGCTAACTTGGCAGAGTGAGCCCACTGAAGAACAGCCAGACGAGTGGAAACAGGAACGAAAAGGAGGTTACTAGGACAAGCGCGCGGCGACGCAGTGTGCGTGAGTGCTTGCTTAACCTGTCTTTCAATTCCCCAGACTGTTAACCCGACAACACGCCCATAAGGAAGAATCCCCTCGGGATCAGTAGAAGCCACAGAAGAACTAAACAGACGGGATAAGGCATCAGGCTTGGTGTTCTTGCTACCCGGACGGTAAGAAATCACAAACTCAAACGAGCGAAAAACAACGCCCAACGAGCTTGACGGGCATTAAGTCGCTTGGCAGAACGGATGTACTCAAGGTTCTTATGGTCTGTCCAAACGACAAAAGGAACGGTCGCCCCTCCAACCACTGTCGCCATTCGCCTAGGGCTAAGCGGATGGCGAGCAGTTCACGGTTACCCACATCATAGTTGCGCTCAGATGGCGACAGGCGATGAGAAAATAAGCGCAAGGATGAACCTTATCGTCAGACTGGAAGCGCTGGGATAGAATGGCTCCCACGCCTACCTCTGAAGGCCAACCTCGACAATGAATTGTCTAGTGACGTCAGGAGTAACGAGGATAGGAGCGGACGAAAACGTTCTTTTAGAAGATCAAAAGCTCCCTGGGCGGAACCGACCACTTAAAACACGTCTTGACAGAAGTAAGAGCTGTGAGAGGGGCAGCAACTTGACCGAAATTACGAATGAAACGCCGATAGAAATTAGCGAAACCTAAAAAGCGCTGCAACTCGACACGTGACCTTGAACGGGCCAATCACTGACAGCTTGACCTTAGCGGAATCCATCTGAATGCCTTCAGCGGAAATAACAGAACCGAGAAAAGTAACGGAGGAGACATGAAAAGAGCACTTCTCAGCCTTTACGTAGAGACAATTCTCTAAAAGGCGCTGTAGAACACGTCGAACGTGCTGAACATGAATCTCGAGTGACGGAGAAAAATCAGGATATCGTCAAGATAGACAAAAACAAAAATGTTCAGCATGTCTCTCAGAACATCATTAACTAATGCCTGAAAAACAGCTGGCGCATTGGCGAGACCGAACGGCAGAACCCGGTACTCAAAATGCCCTAACGGAGTATTAAACGCCGTTTTCCACTCGTCCCCTCTCTGATGCGCACGAGATGGTAAGCGTTACGAAGGTCCAACTTAGTAAAGCACCTGGCTCCCTGCAGAATCTCGAAGGCTGATGACATAAGGGGGAAGCGGATAACGATTCTTAACCGTTATGTCATTCAGCCCTCGATAATCCACGCAGGGGCGCAGAGTACCGTCCTTCTTCTTAACAAAAAGAACCCCGCCCGGCCGGAGAGGAAGAAGGCACTATGGTACCGGCGTCAAGAGACACAGACAAATAATCCTCGAGAGCCTTACGTTCGGGAGCCGACAGAGAGTATAGTCTACCTCGAGGAGGAGTGGTCCCCGGAAGGAGATCAATACTACAATCATACGACCGGTGAGGAGGAAGGGAGTTGGCTCGGGACCGACTGAAGACCGTGCGCAGATCATGATATTCCTCCGGCACTCCTGTCAAATCGCCAGGTTCCTCCTGAGAAGTAGGGACAGAAGAAATGGGAGGGATGGCAGACATTAAACACTTCACATGACAAGAAACGTTCCAGGATAGGATAGAATTACTAGACCAATTAATAGAAGGATTATGACATACAAGCCAGGGGTGACCCAAAACAACAGGTGTAAACGGTGAACGGAAAATCAAAAAAGACATAGTCTCACTGTGGTTACCAGATACTGTGAGAGTTAAAGGTAGTGTCTCAAATTTGATACTGGGAAGATGACTACCATCTAAGGCAAACATGGGCGTAGGCCTGTCTAACGGTCTGAAAGGAATGTTATGTTTCCGAGCCCATGCTTCGTCCATGAAACAACCCTCAGCCCCAGAGTCAATCAAAGCACTGCATGTAGCACCCGAACCGGTCCAGCGTAGATGGACCGACATAGTAGTACAAGATCTAGATGAAGGGACCTGAGTAGTAGCGCCACCAGTAGCCCTCCGCTTACTGATGGGCTCTGGCCTCTTACTGGACATGAAATAACAAAATGTCCAGCAACTCCGCAATAGAGGCACAGGCGGTTGGTGATCCTCTGTTCCCTCTCCTTATTCGAGATGCGAATCCCTCCCAGCTGCATGGGCTCAGTCTCAAAGCCAGAGGAGGGAGATGGTTGCGATGCGGAGCAGGGAAACACCGTTGATGCGAGCTCTCTTCCACGAGCCCGGTGACGAAGATCTACCCGTCGCTCTATGCGGATGGCGAGAGCAATCAAAGAGTCCACATCTGAAGGAACCTCCCGGGAAAGAATCTCATCCTTAACCGCTGCGTGGAGTCCCTCCAGAAAACGAGCGAGCAGCGCCGGCTCGTTCCACTCACTAGAGGCAGCAAGAGTGCGAAACTCAATGGAATAATCCGTTATGGACCGTTCACCTTGGCATAAGGAAGCCAGGGCCCTAGAAGCCTCCTCACCAAAAACTGAACGGTCAAAAACCCGAATCATCTCCTCTTTAAAGTTCTGGAATCTGTTAGAGCAATCAGCCCTTGCCTCCCAGATAGCTGTGCCCCATTCTCGAGCCCGGCCAGTAAGGAGTGAAATGACGTAAGCAACCCGAGCTCTCTCTCTAGAGTATGTGGGGGTGGAGAGAGAACACAATCTCACACTGCGTGAGAAAGGAGCGGCACTCAGTGGGCTGCCCGGAGTAGCAAGGTGGGTTATTAACCCTGGGTTCTGGAGGCTCGGCAGGCCAGGGAGTAACAGGTGGCACGAGACGTAGACTCTGGAACTGTCCAGAGAGGTCGGAAACCTGAGCGGCCAGGTTCTCCACGGCATGGCGAGCAGCAGACAATTCCTGCTCGTGTCTGCCGAGCATGGCTCCTTGGAACTCGACGGCAGTGTAACGAGCGCCTGAAGTCGCTGGGTCCATTCCTTGGTCGGTTCCTTCTGTCATGCTGGTAAAAGAGGACCCAAAAGCGACTTAACAGAAGCAGAGTTTAATAATGTTCAAAACGGAATAACTGACATCCTCTAGATTTGTAGAGGGAAAACAACTGGAGAAGCGGCCACAGACTGCAGGTCGCTTCGGGTAGGCGCAGGCCGTAGTCGACTGAGACACCTGCTCACACGCAGCGTCTGATGAAGGCACAAAACACGACAGAACAGGGTGATACACAATCACGGCAAAAAACACGACAGGACAGGGCGAAACGCAATCACAGCATGGTGAATACAATATAAGGAACCGACGGAACAGGAACGGATTACAAAGGAATAAATAGGGAATCTAATCAGGGAAAGGATCGGGAACAGGGAAGACTAAATGATGATTAGGGGAATAGGAACAGCTGGGAGCAGGAACGGAACGACAGAGAGAAGAGAGAGCGAGAGAGTGAGAGAGGGAGGGGGAGAGAGAGGGATAGAACCAAACAAGACCAGCAGAGGGAAACGAATAGCATGGGGAGCACAGGGACAAGACATGACAATAAATGACAAACATGACACTCCCTGCTTTCTGTCCCACCTCCCCCTCGTTTTTGGAATGCCGTCCAAGGGGCCTCTATGGACTGGAGGCTCCTAACCTTTTGTCTTCTGTGGATCTGCAGCAAATGTCCCTCTCTGAGTTGATCTGTCAGGGCGAGAGTTCCGAAAAATTGTCAAACAACAACATATTAGTAATTGAATCATTCTTAAATTATGTTTTAGAGGTCAACAATCATTTTACCACCATTTTACATTTACATTTAATTTAAGTCATTTAGCAGACGCTCTTATCCAGAGCGACTTACAAATTGGTGCATTCACCTTATGACATCCAGTGGAACAACCACTTTACAATAGTGCATCTAAATATTTTAAGGGGGGAGGGGGTGAGAAGGATTACTTTATCCTATCCTAGGTATTCCTTAAAGAGGTGGGGTTTCAGGTGTCTCCGGAAGGTGGTGATTGACTCCGCTGTCCTGGCGTCGTGAGGGAGTTTGTTCCACCATTGGGGGCCAGAGCAGCGAACAGTTTTGACTGGGCTGAGCGGGAACTGTACTTCCTCAGTGGTAGGGAGGCGAGCAGGCCAGAGGTGGATGAACGCAGTGCCCTTGTTTGGGTGTAGGGCCTGATCAGAGCCTGGAGGTACTGAGGTGCCGTTCCCCCTCACAGCCCGTAGGCAAGCACCATGGTCTTGTAGCGGATGCGAGCTTCAACTGGAAGCCAGTGGAGAGAGCGGAGGAGCGGGGTGACGGAGAGAACTTGGGAAGGTTGAACACCAGACGGGCTGCGGCGTTCTGGATGAGTTGTAGGGGTTTAATGGCACAGGCAGGGAGCCCAGCCAACAGCGAGTTGCAGTAATCCAGACGGGAGATGACAAGTGCCTGGATTAGGGACCTGCGCCGCTTCCTGTGTGAGGCAGGGTCGACTCTGCGGATGTTGTAGAGCATGAACCTACAGGAACGGGCCACCGCCTTGATGTTAGTTGAGAACGACAGGGTGTTGTCCAGGATCACGCCAAGGTTCTTAGCGCCTGGGAGGAGGACACAATGGAGTTGTCAACCGTGATGGCGAGATCATGGAACGGGCAGTCCTTCCCCGGGAGGAAGAGCAGCTCCGTCTTGCCGAGGTTCAGCTTGAGGTGGTGATCCGTCATCCACACTGATATGTCTGCCAGACATGCAGAGATGCGATTCGCCACCTGGTCATCAGAAGGGGGAAAGGAGAAGATTAATTGTGTGTCGTCTGCATAGCAATGATAGGAGAGACCATGTGAGGTTATGACAGAGCCAAGTGACTTGGTGTATAGTGAGAATAGGAGAGGGCGAAATAACCGAACACTGAACACAAAAGAACAGGAGAAATAAATTAAAACCGAAACCATTCTGTATGGCAAAACACAGACACAGAAAACAACTACCTCTGATTGGGAACCATACCAGGCCAAACACAGAAACACAAAACCTAGAATACACAACATAGAATGCCCACCCCAACTCACGCCCTGACCAAACTAAAACAGAGACATAAAAAAGGAACTAAGGTCAGTACGTGACACCTGCACTGAAAACATAATAATTGTCTCATACTGATAAAGTCACTATATTGCGATGCTTCAGTCCACCAAATGTTCTTCCTATATACCCATGTAAGGGTATTGGAGAAAGGAAAAACTATATCTTAAAGAGAGAATAATGATGCAAATGATATGCATACATTACCTCAGTGAAAAAGCTTATCTAACATGTTAGATAATGCGAAAAGAATGAGCACCATGTATCTAGCCTTCCGGTGAGTTCTGCCATGCATTTCCAAGACTGTAATGAAACAATATATCACCTCCGCAGCCCACATATCGGCTTCAGGAAGCGCTTGCTCACACTAACTTTCATCTTGAAAACAGGGTGAGAGTATATATAGCGTGCAAATGCTGCTCGTCATCATATCTACTGTGAAAAACCGACCTGAGAGGCGGAGGAAAGCTACAACCAGTCCGCAGAGAGGGTTCAGACACACCACCAAGAGCATACAGTTGCTAGAGAAGTGATTGTCAAGCCAATACATTCTCGAGAGAGCAATTCTTTCAACTGAAAATAATGAGTCATGCTAAGAATATCTGTGGGCCCTCGTCTTTTTAACTTTGGCGTTTCTCCGTCATTGCCTTGCTTGCAGATCAGGTGTTAGGTTGAGCGGTGAGTGGAATCTTGCAAAAATAATACAAACAACTAACTGATAAGATATGCTGATAAAAGGCATGATAGGTAAGCCAAGGCGTTGGTTGACCCTGCAATCTCAAAGGATAAGTAGACTCATGAAGATATTTATCTTGACAGAAAACATATTTTATTAACGAGTTGGCAGCTTTTATTTATACCTTGCCGTTTGGTTATGGGGCTCAAAGGGAAAACATCATGTCCTGTGACGATGAGAGCCAGTAATAACGGGTGCAGGGGGTGAGTCCTCGGTTTATAGTTTACAGCAGATCTAAAAAACAGCTGCTCTTTAAAGCTCAGTTCCTTGTGTTTTACTGGTCCTTAAACCGCAGCCAAGGAAAGCTAAGGAAGACCTAGCTTAACAGGTTTTTGGGGTACCAGAGGCCAATGCAAGTCAGTTGATCTGCGGTAAAAAGGGTTGATCAGTGTTTCTATTCTTGTCTCACCTGTGAGCTCACCTGTAGACCATTTTGTCGGTAGGTAGAGGGATGGATGATAGTGCCTCCATCCATTGTTAATTTTCAACAAATTAACTGGGTTGGTTGAAAAGTGATATTGAACTTCCATACCATGCACTAAATTGACATAGTGGGAGAGAAACTGAATTTATACTGTTTTTCATACTAAGATGGACTAAGATATGTTTTCCACATGCATCATGTAAAAGGTACATAAAAAAAAAACAATTTAAAAAACATGAATACGCATGCATTTAAATATGACGATAAGATGCAGAGGCACACACAGACCCACACGCACGCACGCACTGCTCACTCACAGCCCTGATTTGTCCAGCACTTTTAGACTTTACCCAAATTCCTAATTGCCATAGTTTTTTTATTGCGTTATTCAATGACTCTTTAAAAACCTTTGTATCCTGAGGGTCTGAACAGAAATAAGGTGTGTAGTATTATCTATTATGTTTAACGCTGTCTGTGCATAATTGGCTTTGACCGCAACACAAACAGCTTCATCACAATTAGCATATAAAGCAATAGGGAATGAAGGCCAGCTGGGGGAAAACAAACAAGTAGACACTGTATTTGTCTCGTAACGCCATGTAACTTTTTCAACTGTAGTTTGCTATGAAACAATGTAGTAAGAGGTTCGCAATCTGCCTGGATTCTTTCACTGTGTATTAATTATCCTGAATCTGCATGGAAGTGAATGCAGATATTTTGCGACTGGAGCTGATTCACCAATTGTTTTGCTGTATTTAAAAAAAAGGTTTGAATTTCTTCTATCGCCGCTCAATTAGGACTTGGATTAAAGAGACAGAGGTTAGCTTAGTCGCACAAATCAGCAGACGTTCTTCTCTATGTTACATTCTTTGTAGAATTAGAGGATTTGGGTTGCAATTATGCTCTAGATGACAGCGAGTGTTTGTTATTCGGGAGGAGCTCAAGTAATCTTATTTCGACTGAACTGCAGAGAAGCACTTATGAACACATCATTTTCCAATAAAACCTTTATAAACAGGGGTTTGAACACTGACCTTGACTGTGATGAGGTTGTAAACAGCTATCTCAGAGGTCATTGATGTGTTCACTTTAGCTGGGGGTTAATAACAAGAAAATAACTTGCATTGTATGTAACTGT
>NW_025754435.1:7500-9139 GCF_021184085.1 Oncorhynchus gorbuscha | reverse complement strand
TGGTTTAACCTGACTGTCTTCATGGTTTAACCTGGCTGTCTTCATGGTTTAACCTGACTGTCTTCATGGTTTAACCTGACTGTCTTCATGATCCAGACATGGTTTAACCTGACTGTCTTCATGGTTTAACCTGACTGTCTTCATGGTTTAACCTGACTGTCTTCATGGTTTAACCTGACTGTCTTCGTGATCCAGACATGGTTTAACCTGACTGTCTTCATGGTTTAACCGGACTGTCTTCATGGTTTAACCTGACTGTCTTCGTGGTTTAACCTGACTGTCTTCATGGTTTATCATGGTTTAACCTGACTGTCTTCATGGTTTAACCTGGCTGACTGTCTTCATGGTTTAACCTGACTGACTGTCTTCATGGTTTAACCTGACTGTCTTCATGATCCAGACATGGTTTAACCTGACTGTCGTCATGGTTTAACCTGGCTGTCTTCATGGTTTAACCTGACTGTCTTCATGGTTTAACCTGACTGACTGTCTTCATGGTTTATCATGGCTGACTGTCTTCATGGTTTAACCTGACTGTCTTCATGATCCAGACATGGTTTAACCTGACTGTCTTCATGGTTTAACCTGGCTGTCTTCATGGTTTAACCTGACTGTCTTCATGGTTTAACCTGACTGTCTTCATGGTTTAACCTGGCTGTCTTCATGATTTAACCTGGCTGTCTTCATGGTTTAACCTGACTGTCTTCATGGTTTAACCTGGCTGACTGTCTTCATGGTTTAACCTGACTGACTTCATGTTTATCATGGTTTTAACCTGACTGTCTTCATGGTTTATGGCTGTCTTGGTTTTAACCTGACTGTCTTCATGGTTTTAACCTGACTGTCTTCATGGTTAACCTGACTGTGGTTTAACCTGACTGTCTTCATGGTTTAACCTGACTGACTGTCTTCATGGTTTAACCTGGCTGACTGTCTTCATGGTTTAACCTGGCTGACTGTCTTCATGGTTTAACCTGACTGTCTTCATGGTTTAACCTGACTGACTGTCTTCGTGGTTTAACCTGACTGACCGTCTTCGTGGTTTAACCTGACTGTCTTCATGGTTTAACCTGACTGTCTTCATGGTTTAACCTGACTGACTGTCTTCGTGGTTTAACCTGACTGTCTTCATGGTTTAACCTGACTGACTGTCTTCGTGGTTTAACCTGACTGACCGTCTTCGTGGTTTAACCTGACTGTCTTCATGGTTTAACCTGACTGACTGTCTCCATGGTTTAACCTGGCTGTCTTCATGGTTTAACCTGGCTGTCTTCATGGTTTAACCTGACTGACTGTCTTCGTGGTTTAACCTGACTGTCTTCATGGTTTAACCTGACTGTCTTCATGGTTTAACCAGACTGACTGTCTCCATGGTTTAACCTGACTGTCTTCATGGTTTAACCTGGCTGTCTTCATGGTTTAACCTGACTGTCTTTGTGGTTTAACCTGACTGTCTTCGTGGTTTAACCTGACTGTCTTCATGGTTTAACCTGACTGACTGTCTTCGTGGTTTAACCTGGCTGTCTTCATGGTTTAACCTGACTGTCTTCATGGTTTAACCTGGCTGACTGTCTTCATGGTTTAACCTGACTGTCTTCATGGTTTAACCTGGCTGACTGTCTTCATGGTTTAACCTGAC
>NW_025754434.1:0-9140 GCF_021184085.1 Oncorhynchus gorbuscha | reverse complement strand
GGCACTTGAACTTAGCAGACTCAGACACCTGCTCACCACGCAGCATCTGAGGGAAACACGACACGACAGGGCGATACACAAACACAGCACGGTGAACAATAGACAAAAGGATCCGACAGGGCAGGAACGGAAAACAAGGGAAGAAATAGGGACTCTAATCAGGGAAAAGATAAGGAACAGGTGTGGGAAGACTAAATGATTGATTAGGGAATAGGAACAGCTGGGAGCAGGAACGGAACGATAGAGAGAAGAGAGAGAGGAAGGAGAGAGAAAAAGGGGAACGAACCTAAAAAAAGACCAGCAGGGGGAAAACGAACAGAAGGAAAAGCAAAATGACAAGATGATATAAGACAAAACATGACAGTACCCCCCACTCACCGAGCGCCTCCTGGCGCTCTCGAGGAGGAACACTGGCGGCAACGGAGGAAATCATAGATCACAAACGGTCCAGCACGTCCCGAGAAAGAACCCAACTCCTCTCCTCAGGACCGTAACGAAAAATGATAAAAAAGGGGAAACAGGGTACTACTCTAAAAAAAAAAAATGAGACACGGGTAGAGAACTGAAAGCTTAAGAGCAAACAGGACCAAACAGGCCAGGAGAGTAACAACTAGGGACAGACTGAGACACAGCAAGGGCAGGAACAAGAACAGGAGAGATGCGATGGCAGGAACAGACTGAGAAGTTAGCAAGACCAGGAGCAGAAGCAGAAAAAAAAATTACCAGACTTCTTCTGCGTCGCCAGGTCCGAACACGCGCACACGTAAACGCGCGTGTCACGCTCCTGAGTAGGCCACCAAAACCGCTGGCGAATAGAAGCAAGCGTACATTCCCGAACGCCGGGATGGCCAGCTAACTTGGCAGAGTGAGCCCACTGAAGAACAGCCAGACGGTAGAAACAGGAACGAAAAGAAGGTTACTAGGACAAGCGCGGCGGACGCAGTGTGCGTGAGTGCTTGCTTAACCTGTCTCTCAATTCCCCAGACAGTCAACCCGACAACACGCCCAACAGGAAGGATCCCCTCGGGATCGGTAGAAGCCACAGAAGAACTAAAGAGACGGGATAAAAGCATGAGGCTTGGTGTTCTTAGTACCCGGGCAATAAGAAATAACGAACTCGAAACGAGCGAAAAACAACGCCCAACGAGCATGACGCGCATTCAGTCGTTTGGCATAACGGATGTACTCAAGGTTCTTTTGGTCAGTCCAAACGACAAAAGGAACGGTCGCCCCCTCCAACCACTGTCGCCATTTGCCTAGGCTAAACGGATGGCGAGCAGTTCGCGGTTAGCCACATCATAGTTATGTTCCGACGGTGACAGGCGATGAGAAAAATACGCACAAGGGTGGACCCCATCGTCAGTATCGGAGCGCTGGGACAGAATGGCTCCCACGCCCACCCCCGACGCAGCGTCAACCTCAACAATAAACTGTTTAGTGACGTCAGGTGCAACAAGGATAGAAGCGGATGCAAAACGCTTCTTGAAGAGATCAGAACAACAATCATATGACCGGTGAGGAGGAAGGAGTTGGTTCTGGACCGACTGAAGACCGTGCGCAGACCATGATATTCCTCCGGCACTCCTGTCAAATCACCAGGTTCCTCCTGAGAAGAGGGGACAGAACAAACAGGAGAAATAGCAGACATTAAACACTTCACATGACAAGAAACGTTCCAGGAAAGGATAGAATTACTAGACCAATCAAAGAAGGATTATGACACACTAGCCAGGGATGACCCAAAACAACAGGTGTAAAAAGGTGAACAAAAATCAAAAAAGAAATGGTCTCACTATGGTTACCAGATACAGTGAGGGTTAAAGGTAGTGTTTCATATAATATACTGGGGAGAGGACTACCATCCAAGGCAAACATGACCGTGGGCTCCCTAACTGTCTGAGAGGAATGTCATGTTCCCGCGCCCAGGCTTCGTCCATAAAACAGCCCTCTGCCCCAGAGTCTATTAATGCACTGCAGGAAGCTGCCGATCCGGTCCAGCGTAGATGGACCGGTAAAGTAGTACATGTACTTGACGGAGAGGACCGTCTAGTAGCGCTTATCAGTCGCCCTCCCCTTACTGATGAGCTCTGGCCTTTAACTGGACATGAAATGACAAAATGACCAGCGGAACCGCAATAGAGACAGAGGCGGTTGGTGATTCTCCGTTCCCTCTCCTTAGTCGAGATGCGAATACCCCCCAGCTGCATGGGCTCAACACCTGAGTCAGTGGGGAAAGACGGTAGTGTCGGAGAGAGGGGAGACACAGTTAACGCGAGCTCTCTTCTATGAGCTCGGTGACGAAGATCTACCCGTCGTTCAATGCGAATAGCGAGTTCAATCAAAGAATCCACGCTGGATGGAACCTCCCGAGAGAGAATCTCATCCTTAACCTTAGCGTGGAGTCCCTCCAGAAAACGAGCGAGCAACGCCTGCTCGTTCCAGTTACTGGAGGCAGCAAGAGTGCGAAACTCTATAGAGTAATCCGTTATGGATCGATTACCTTGACATAGGGAAGACAGGGACCAGGAAGCTTCTTTCCCAAAAACTGAGCGATCAAAAACCCTTATCATCTCCTCTTTAAAGTTCAGATAATTGTTAGTACACTCAGCGCTTGCCTCCCAGATAGCTGTGCCCCACTGCAGAGCCCGACCAGTAAGGAGTGATATGGCGTAGGCAATCCGAGCTCTCTCTCTTGAGTATGTGTTGGGTTGAGAGAGAACACGATATCACACTGGGTGAGAAAGGAGCGGCACTCAGTGGGCTGCCCAGAATAACATGGTGGGTTATTAACCCTAGGTTCCGGAGGCTCGGAAGAACCGGAAGTAGCTGGTGACACGAGACGAAGACTCTGATACTGTCCTGAGAGGTCGGAGACCTGAGCGGCCAGGGTCTCAACGGCATGCCGAGCAGCAGACAATTCCTGCTCGTGTCTGCCGAGCATCGCTCCCTGGAACTCGAGAGTAGAGTAGAGAGAATCCATAGTCGCTGGGTCCATTCTTGGTCGGATCCTTCTGTTATGCAGGTGAATGAGGACCCAAAAGCGACTTGGCGAAACAGAGTCTTTAATCCAGTAAAGTAAAAATACAATCAAATAAAACAATTTCCACTCGTAATGACGAGAACCGACTGGAGACTTGATCTTGAACTGCAGGTTGCCTCGGGAAGGCACTTGAACTTAGCAGACTCAGACACCTGCTCACCACGCAGCATCTGAGGGAAACACGACACGACAGGGCGATACACAAACACAGCACGGTGAACAATAGACAAGGATCCGACAGGGCAGGAACGGAAAACAAGGGAAGAAATAGGGACTCTAATCAGGGGAAAAGATAAGGAACAGGTGTGGGAAGACTAAATGATTGATTAGGGGAATAGGAACAGCTGGGAGCAGGAACGGAACGATAGAGAAGAGAGAGAGGAAGGGAGAGAAAAAGGGAACGAACCTAAAAAGACCAGCAGGGGGAAAACGAACAGAAGGAAAAGCAAAATGACAAGATGATATAAGACAAAACATGACAGAACTCCCTCAAGACTGTTGGAAAAGCATTCCAGGTGAAGCTGGTTGAGAGAATGCCAAGAGTGTTCAAAGCTGTCTTCAAGGCAAAGGGTGGCTACTTTGAAGAAAATATATTTTGATTTGTAAAACACTTTTTTGGTTACTACATGATTCCATATGTGCTGTTTCATTGTTTTGATGGCTCACTATCATGTACTCTTTTTCCATCTCATCGTATGTAAAAGGCCTCTTCTTTTCCCATAGCCTTCTCCCGTGTGGAGCAAGATTGCACCATAGTGATCCGGCTCTGTTCGTTGTAGGCTGTTTGTTTTTGTATTTTGTTTTGGTGTACATCTGAATCAACTGAAAAGTTGGTATTCAATTGTTTCGTTTTTAAGTGGGTACGATCTTGTTGCACAGCAGGCACATAGTCTTCCCTCCCACAATTTCTACGAACGGGTACTTCTTAGTCCTATCACTTTTGAATTAGCGTTTTTCATCATCCACTTTTCTTTTCTTTAGAGTTGAGAGTGACATTTTGCCAGCCTACATTGTACTCTGTGCTAAACGTTAGTAAAATTTTAGCTTACTAGCTAGCTAGCTAGCTTGGCTGAGGCGGCAGATTGGTGCAGTGGTGCTGCTATTGACTGATGTCAGCAGCTCTGATTGGCTGTAACTGGTACAGATTATCCAACTGGAGAATACTGAACGAGGGCTCATTTTGGCACTAAACATCAGATTTTTTGTTGATTATTAATGTCCATAATTGATCAATAGGGGCATTGTAAATTGATAAATGGGCCAGATCTGGCCTGCGGGCCACCAGTTGAATAGCCCTTTACTACAGACTTTAAGTAACATTTTAACTATCTACTAACCTTACCCTTTATTCTAAACCTAAAATGAACCCTTACCCTAACACTTAATTTAGCAAGCACTGGCTTATCAACAGATAGTTTGTTGATGGTCATACTATCTGTAGAGCATCTACAGATGACTTTTCGGACTATCCAAATAATGTGTGACCGATTAGATAGATAGATAGATAGATAGATAGATAGATAGATAGATAGATAGATAGATAGATATTCTGTGCTTCCAACTTTGTGGCAAGTTTGGGGAAGGCCTTTTCCTGTTTCAGAATGACAATTTTTATATTTTTTATTTATGTATTTATTTATTTTTATTTATTTATTTAAATAGCAAGGCAGTTAAGAACACATTCTTATTCACAATGACGGCCTAGGAACAGTGGGTTAACTGTCTTGTTCACTGGTAGAACAACGGATGTTTACCTTGTCAGCTCGGGGATTCAATCCAGCAACCATTTGGTTACTGGCCAAATGCTCTAACCACTAGGCTACCTGCCTCCCCAATGCCCCCGTGCACAAAGCGAGGTCCATACAGAAATGGTTTGTCGACATCGGTGTGGAAGAACTTGACTGACCTGCACAGAGCCCTGTACCTCAACCCCATCGAACAGCTTTGGGATGTATTGGAATGCGGACTTTGAGCCAGGCCAAATTGCACAACATCTGTACCCGACCTCACTAATGCTCTTGGGGCTGAATGGAAGCAAGTCCCCACAGCAATGTTCCAAAATCTAGTGGAAAGTCTTCCCAGAAGATTGGAGGCTGTTGTGTAGATATACTGTATATTACGTGTTATGTGAATTTTTAAGTATTACTCATATCTGCTGACCTGCGCCTGACTCATTTTACCAGCTACACCCAGACTTCTTTACAGAATCACTCACCCAGAAGAATGGAGTCAGCAGGAGCAGACGCCCTCCCAGTTGCAGTGGAGGAGCGCATTCAGCAGCAGCAGTGCTGCAAACGATGGATCGTTGGGAGAGAGGAGGAGGTTATCCAGCACCTCCACCAGCTCCACTAAAACAGGTCCCACTGTCCACCCCTCTTCCACCTGGTCCCATCGGGATGCGACTCGCGCTCCCGAGGGAGGAATGATGGGACGGCTGCCGGATGCCAGGGGTTTCTACTACAGCTGGAGCTCTACCTGGCAACCGTCCACCTGGCTCCTTCGGGGCGTGAGAGTATGTCCGCCCTCGTCTCCTGCCTCTCAGGCAAAGCCCTGGAGTGGGTCAACGCCGTATGGAGTGAGGAAGACGCACCAATGGACCATTACACAGAGTTCACCCGCCGCTTTTGGGCAGTGTTCGACCACCCGCCTGAGGATCGAGCGGCGGGTGAACGTGAGTTCCACATGAGGCAGGGGATGAGGAGCGTCCTTGCACGGGGTGCGCTTCTTCACAAAATTGGATCTCAGGAGCGCTTACAACCTGGTGCATATCCGGGAAGGGGACGAGTGGAAGACGGAATTTAGTACCACCTCAGGGCACTATGAGTATCTCGTCATGCCGTACAGGTTGATGAATGCTCCATCAGTTTTCCAGGTCTTTGTTGATGAGATTTTCCGGCAGGGTGTAGTGGTGTATATCGACCACATTCTGACATACTCCGGTACATGCGCTGAGCATGTGTCCCTGGTGCGCAGGGTGCTTGGTCGACTGTTGGAGCATGACCTGTACGTCAAGGCTGAGAAATGTCTGTTCTACCAACAGTCCGTCTCCTTCCTAGGGTACCGCATTTCCACGTCAGGGGTGGAGATGGAGAGTGACCGCGTTTCAGCCGTGTGTATTTGGCCGACTCCCACCACGGTAAAGGAAGTGCAGCGGTTCCTAGGGTTTGCCAACTACTACCAGAGGTTTATTTGGGATTTTGGTCAGGTAGCAGAGACTGAACCCTCACCAGGCAAGGTGGGCTATGTTCTTTACCCACTTTGTTTTCACTCTATCCTACAGACCAGGTTCCCAGAACGCTAAGGCAGACCCACTGTCCCGTATGTATGAGACAGAAGAGTGGTCCATGGATCCCACTCCCATACTTTCAGCCTCTTGCCTGGTGGCACCGGTGGTGTGGGAGCTGGACGCGGACATCGAGTGGGAGTTACGCACAGAGCCCAATCCCCCCAGTGTCCAGCTGGGCTCCTGTACGATCTGTCTGCTGTCTGCGACCGTTTGATCTATTGAGCCCATATTTCACCCTTCTCTGGTCATCCTGGGATCGGTCGGACGGTGCGTTGCCTTAATGGGAAGTACTGGTGGCCCACCTTTGCCAAGGACGTGAGGGTTTATGTTTCCTCCTGCTCGGGGTGCGCCCAGTGCAAGGCTCCCATGCACCTGTCCAGAGGGAAATTACAACTTCTACCCGTTCTACAACGGCCGTGGTCGCACATGTCGGTGGATTGTTCACAACTTGCAGACTTGTTTACGTGTTGCTGTGCGTTTTGTTGCCAACCTTACTTTTACATTTTTTAATTTTTTAATTACTGTTTATATTTTTTGTTTTTCCCTCACTCAACTTTTTTTCATTCAACTTTTTCATTCCGCTTTATCTGGACATGGCTCGTCAGGACCTCCAACAGCCGAAGCTAAGTAGAAACATTAACATGATGCCTTCTAATTGCAGTCACTGTACTCCTAATATACAGGAGAACGATCGCCTTACGGCGAGGATAGTTGTGCTGCCAAGCCCAGCTTCAGACGCAATCGTTAGGCAAGGGTAATTTCAGTGTAGGAAAGGATGAACAGCATCTGTGCCACCAGTAAGTACAGATAGTAACATTAGTATAAATCCCCTCACACGGTCCCCGCAGCCGGACAACTTCCTCATGGCTTCTGGAGGGAAATGCTGTAGGAATGCTCAACCGGTGTCGCTCATTCAGCCGACAGAAACTTTCAACCGGTTTTCCCCATTAAGCAGCAAGTCAGAGTCTGAGGCCAAGCCTTCTCTTGTCTCTACTCCTCCCGTTACGGGGTCTGAGACGTCGAAGCTTCCCACCATTAGCTCTGACAAATTGAAAACCCTAGTCATTGGCGACTCCATTATCCGCAGTATTAGACTTAAAACGAATCATCCAGCGATCATACACTGTTTACCAGGTGGTAGGGCTACCAATGTTAAAGCTAATCTGAAGATGGTGCTGGCTAAAGCTAAAACTGGCGAGTGTATCGAGTATAGAGATATTGTTATCCACGTCGGCACCAACGATGTTAGGATGAAACAGTCAGAGGTCAGGAAGCGCAACATAGCTTAGCTCACGACTCAATCACTGGTTGAAAACGGTTTTCTGCTGTAGGTAATTGGCAATCTTTCTGGGACTCACCCACAAACAGGACCTAGCCTGGCCTGCTGTGGAGTGACGGACTCCATCCTAGCTGGAGGGGTGCTCTCATTTTATCTACCAACATAGACAGGGATCTAACTCCTCTAGCTCCACAAAGAAATAGGGTGCAGGCCAGGCAGCAGGCTGTTGGCCAGCCTGTCAGTTTAAGTCGCTCTGGATAAGAGCGTCTGCTAAATGACTTAAATGTAAATGTAAATGTAGTGGAGTCTGCCACTAGCACAGTCAGTGTAGTCAGCTCAGCTATCCCCATTGATACCGTGTCTGTGCCTCGAACTAGGTTGGGCAAAACTAAACATGGCGGTGTTCGCCTTAGCAATCTTAATAGGATAAAGACCTCCTCCATTCCTGCCATTATTGAAAGAGATTGTGATACCTCACACCTCAAAATAGGGCTACTTAATGTTAGATCCCTCACCTCAAAGGCATTTATAGTCAATTAACTAATCACTGATCATAATCTTGATGTGATTTGCCTGACTGAAACATGGCTTAAGCCTGATGATTTTACTGTGTTAAATGAGGCCTTACCTCCTGGTTACACTAGTGACCATATCCCCCGTGCATCCCGCAAAGGCGGAGGTGTTGCTAACATTTACGATAGCAAATTTCAATTTTTTTCAATTTCTTTTGAGCTTCTAGTTATGAAATCAATGCAGCCTACACAATCACTTTTTATAGCTACTGTTTACAGGCCTCCTTGGCCATATACAGCATTCCTCACTGAGTTCCCTGAATTCCTATCGGACCTTGTAGTCATAGCAGATAATATTATAATTTTGGTGATTTTAATATTCACATGGAAAAGTCCAAAGACCCACTCCAAAAGGCTTTCGGAGCCATCATCGACCCAGTGGGTTTTGTTCAACATGTCTCTGGACCTACTCATTGTCACAGTCATACTCTGGACCTAGTTTTGTCCCATGGAATGAATGTTGTGGATCTTTGTTATGCAGGTGAATGAGGACCCAAAAGCGACTTGTCGAAAACAGAGTCTTTAATCCAGTAAAGTAAATATACAATCATAAAGCACAATACCACTCGTAATGACGAGAACAGACTGGAGACTCGATCATGAACTGCAGGTTGCCTCGGGAAGGCACTTGACGTAGCAGACTCAGACACCTGCTCACACCGCAGCATCTAGGGGAAACACGACACGACAGGGCGATACACAGACACAGCACGGTGAACAATAGACAAGGATCCGACAGGGCAGAAACGGAAAACAAGGGAGAAATAGGGACTCTAATCAGGAAAAATGATTGATTAGGGGAATAGGAACAGCTGGGAGCAGGAACGGAACGATAGAGAGAAGAGAGAGAGGAAGGGAGAGAGAAAAAGGGGAACGAACCTAAAAAGACCAGCAGGGGGAAAACGAACAGAGGGAAAAGCAAAATGACAAGACAATATAAGAGAAAACATGACAGTACCCCCC
>NW_025754433.1:0-9141 GCF_021184085.1 Oncorhynchus gorbuscha | reverse complement strand
TCTCCCTCTCTCCTCTGTCTACATCTCTCCTCTGTCTCCCTCTCTCCTCCATCTCCCTCTCTCCTCCAACTCCTCTCTCCTCTGTCTCCCTCTCTCCTCCGTCTCGCTCTCTCCTCCGTCTCCCTTTCTCCTCCGTCTCCCTCTCTCCCCTCCATCTCCCTCCTCTCCTCCGTCTCCCTCTCTCCCTCTGTCTACATCTCTCCTCAGTCTCCTCTCTCTCCTCCGTCTCCCTCTCCCTCTGTCTACATCTCCTCTGACTCCCTCTCTCCTCCATCTCCCTCTCTCCTCTGTCTCCGTCTCTCATTTACATTACATTTAAGTCATTTAGCAGACGCTCTTATCCAGAGCGACTTACAAATTGGTGCATTCACCTTATGACATCCAGTGGAACAGTCACTTTACAATAGTGCATCTAAATCTTAAAGGGGGGTGAGAGGGATTACTTATCCTATCCTAGGTATTCCTTAAAGAGGTGGGGTTTCAGGTGTCTCCGGAAGGTGGTGATTGACTCCGCTGTCCTGGCGTCGTGAGGGAGTTTGTTCCACCATTGGGGGGCCAGAGCAGCGAACAGTTTTGACTGGGCTGAGCGGGAGCTGTACTTCCTCAGTGGTAGGGAGGCGAGCAGGCCAGAGGTGGATGAGCGCAGTGCCCTTGTTTGGGTGTAGGGCCTGATCAGAGCCTGGAGGTACTGAGGTGCCGTTCCCCTCACAGCTCCGTAGGCAAGCACCATGGTCTTGTAGCGGATGCGAGCTTCAACTGGAAGCCAGTGGGGAGGACGGAGGAGGCGGGGTGGCGTCTGTCTCCCTCTCTCCTCCATCTCCTTCTCTCCTCTGTCTCCCTCTCTCCTCCGTCTCCTCTCCCCTCCGTCTCCCCTCTCTCCTCTGTCTACATCTCTCCTCTGTCTCCCTCTCTCCTCCATCTCCCTCTCTCCCCTGTCTCCCTCTCTCTTCTGTCTACATCTCTCCTCTGTCTCCCTCTCTCCTCCATCTCCCTCTCTCCCCTGTCTCCCTCTCTCTTCTGTCTACATCTCTCCTCTGTCTCCCTCTCTCCTCCATGTCACTCTCTCCCCTGTCTCCTTCTCTCCCCTGTCTCCCTCTCTCCTCTGTCTACATCTCCTCTGTCTCCCTCTGTCCTCCATCTCCCTCTCTCCTCTGTCTCCCTCTCTCCTCCATCTCCCTCTCTCCTCCAACTCCCTCTCTCCTCTGTCTCCCTCTCTCCTCCGTCTCGCTCTCTCCTCTGTCTCCCTCTCTCCTCCGTCTCTCTCTCTCCTCCATCTCCCTCTCTCCTCTGTCTACATCTCTCCTCCGTCTCGCTCTCTCCTCCATCTCCCTCTCTCCTCTGTCTACATCTCTCCTCTGTCTCCCTCTCTCCTCCATCTCCCTCTCTCCTCCAACTCCCTCTCTCCTCTGTCTCCCTCTCTCCTCCGTCTCGCTCTCTCCTCCGTCTCCCTTTCTCCTCCGTCTCCCTCTCTCCTCCATCTCCCTCTCTCCTCCGTCTCCCTCTCTCCTCTGTCTAAATCTCTCCTCCGTCTCCCTCTCTCCTCCGTCTCCCTCTCTCCTCTGTCTACATCTCCTCTGACTCCCTCTCTCCTCCATCTCCCTCTCTCCTCTGTCTCCGTCTCTCATTTACATTACATTTAAGTCATTTAGCAGACGCTCTTATCCAGAGCGACTTACAAATTGGTGCATTCACCTTATGACATCCAGTGGAACAGTCACTTTACAATAGTGCATCTAAATCTTAAAGGGGGGTGAGAGGGATTACTTATCCTATCCTAGGTATTCCTTAAAGAGGTGGGGTTTCAGGTGTCTCCGGAAGGTGGTGATTGACTCCGCTGTCCTGGCGTCGTGAGGGAGTTTGTTCCACCATTGGGGGGCCAGAGCAGCGAACAGTTTTGACTGGGCTGAGCGGGAGCTGTACTTCCTCAGTGGTAGGGAGGCGAGCAGGCCAGAGGTGGATGAACGCAGTGCCCTTGTTTGGGTGTAGGGCCTGATCAGAGCCTGGAGGTACTGAGGTGCCGTTCCCCTCACAGCTCCGTAGGCAAGCACCATGGTCTTGTAGCGGATGCGAGCTTCAACTGGAAGCCAGTGGAGAGAACGGAGGAGCGGGGTGACGTCTGTCTCCCTCTCTCCTCCATCTCCTTCTCTCCTCTGTCTCCCTCTCTCCTCCGTCTCCCTCTCCCCTCCGTCTCCCTCTCTCCTCCGTCTCACTCTCTCCTCTGTCTCCCTCTCTCCTCCGTCTCCCTCTCTCCTCCGTCTCCCTCTCTCCTCCGTCTCCCTCTGTCCTCCATCTCCCTCTCTCCTCTGTCTTCATCTCTCCTCCGTCTCGCTGGCTCTCTCCTCCGTCTCTCTCTCTCTCCGTCTCTCTCTCTCTGTCTCTACTCTCTCCGCTCTCCCTCTTCTCTGTCTCCGTCCTCGGTCTCCCTCTCCTCTCTGTCTCTCTCTCTCTGTCTCCTGACCTCCATCTCCCTCTCCCCTGTCTTCATCTCTCCTCCATCTACCTCTCTCCTCTGTCTCCCTCTCTCCTCTGTCTCATCTCTCCTCTTCCTCTCTCTCCGTCTCCATCTCTCCCTCTCTCTCTCTCTCTCCCTCAGCTCTCCCTCTCTCCTCTGTCTCCCTCTCTCCTCCGTCTCTGACTCCTCCGTCCATCTCCTCCTCTGACTCCTCTCTCCTCCATCTCCTCTCTCCTTCATCTCCCTCCCTCCGTCTACATCTCTCCTCTGTCTCCCTCTCTCCTCCATCTCTTCTTCTCCTCCATCTTTCTCTCCTCCGTCTGTCCCTCCGTATACCTCTCTCCTCCGTCTCCCTCTCTCCTCTGTCTCCCTCTCTCCTCTGGCTCCCTCTCTCTTCCGTCTCCCTCTCTCCTCCGTCTCCCTCTGTCCTCCATCTCCCTCTCTCCTCTGTCTACATCTCTCCTCTGTCTCCCTCTCTCCTCCATCTCCCCTCTCCCCTGTCTCCCTCTCTCCTCCATCTACCTCTCTCCTCTGTCTCCCTCGCTCCTCTGTCTACATCTCTCCCTCGTCTTCCTCTCTCCTCCGTCTCCATCTCTCCTCCGTCTCCCTCTCTCCTCCGTCTCCCTCTCTCCTCTGTCTCCCTCTCTCCTCCATCTCCCTCTCTCCTCCAACTCCCTCTCTCCTCTGTCTCCCTCTCTCCTCCAGTCTCGCTCTCTCCTCCGTCTCCCTCTCTCCTCTGTCTCCCTCTCTCCTCCGTCTCTCTCTCTCTCCTCCATCTCCCTCTCTCCTCTGTCTACATCTCTCCTCCGTCTCGCTCTCTCCTCCATCTCCCTCTCTCCTCTGTCTACATCTCTCCTCTGTCTCCCTCTCCTCCATCTCCCTCTCTCCTCCAACCCCTCTCCTCTGTCTCCCTCTCTCCTCCGCCTCGCTCCTCTCTCCGTCTCCTTTCTCCTCCGTCTCCCTCTCTCCTCCATCTCCTCTCTCCTCCGTCTCCCTCTCTCCTCTGTCTACATCTCTCCTCAGTCTGCCCTCTCTCCTCCGTCTCCCTCTCTCCTCTGTCTACATCTCCCTCTGACTCCCTCTCTCCTCCATCTCCCTCTCTCCTCTGTCTCTGTCTCTCATTTACATTACATTTAAGTCATTTAGCAGACGCTCTTATCCAGAGCGACTTACAAATTGGTGCATTCACCTTATGACATCCAGTGGAACAGTCACTTTACAATAGTGCATCTAAATCTTAAAGGGGTGAGAGGGATTACTTATCCTATCCTAGGTATTCCTTAAAGAGGTGGGGTTTCAGGTGTCTCCGGAAGGTGGTGATTGACTCCGCTGTCCTGGCGTCGTGAGGGAGTTTGTTCCACCATTGGGGGCCAGAGCAGCGAACAGTTTTGACTGGGCTGAGCGGGAGCTGTACTTCCTCAGTGGTAGGGAGGCGCAGCAGGCCAGAGGTGGATGAACGCAGTGCCCTTGTTTGGGTGTAGGGCCTGATCAGGCCTGGGAGGTACTGAGGTGCCGTTCCCCTCCAGCTCCGTAGGCAAGCACCATGGTCTTGTAAGGGATGCGAGCTTCAACTGAAGCCAGTGGAGAGAACGGAGGAGCGGGGTATCTGTCTCCCTCTCTCTCCATCTCCTTCTCCCTCTGTCTCCTCTCTCCTCCGTCTCCCTCTCCCCTCCGTCTCCCTCTCTCCTCCCGATCTCACTCTCTCCCTCTGTCTCCCTCCCCTCCGTCTCTCCTCCGTCTCCCTCTCTCCTCCGTCTCCCTCTGTCCTCCATCCCTCTCCTCTGTCTTCATCTCTCCTCCGTCTCGCTCTCTCCTCCAAATTCTCTCCTCCGTTTTCCTCTCTCCTCTGTCTCCTCTCTCCTCCGTCTCCCCTCTCTCTTCTGTCTCCCTCTCTCCTCGGTCTCCCTCTCTCTCTGTCTACATCTCTCCTCTGTCTCCCTCTCTCTCCTCCATCTCCCCCTCCCCCTGTCTCCTCTCTCCTCCATCTACCTCTCCTCTGTCTCCCTCTCTCCTCTGTCTACATCTCCTCTTCCTCTCTCCTCCGTCGCCATCTCTCCTCCGTTCTCCCTCTCTCCTCCGTCCCTCTCTCCCTCTGTCTCCTCCTCCTCCGTTTCCCCTCTGTCCTCCGTCTACATCTCTCCTCTGACTCCTCTCTCCTCCATCTCCCTCTCTCCTTCATCTCCCTCTCCTCCATCTACATCTCTCTCTGTCTCCCTCTCTCCATCTCCTTCCTCCATCTCCTTCTCTCCTCTGTCTCCCTCTCCCTCCGTCTCCCTCTCTCTTCCGTTTCCCTCTCTCCTCTGTCTCCCTCTCTCCTCTGGCTCCCTCTCTCTTCCGTCTCCCTCTCTCCTCCGTCTCCCTCTGTCCTCCATCTCCCTCTCTCCTCTGTCTACATCTCTCCTCTGTCTCCCTCTCTCCTCCATCTCGCTCTCTCCTCCGTCTCCCTCTCTCCTCCGTCTCCCTCTCTCATCTGCTCTACATCTCTCCTCCCGTCTCCTCTCTCTCCCTCTGTCTACATCTCTCCTCGTCTTCCTCTCTCCTCCGTCTCCATCTCTCCTCCATCTCCCTCTCTCCTCCAGTCTCCCTCTCTCCTCCGTCTCCCTCTCTCCTCTGTCTGCCCTCTCTCCTCCATCTCCCTCTTCCTCTGTCTCCCTCTCTTCTCTGTCTACATTTCTCCTCTGTCTCCTCTCTCCTCTGTCTCCCTCTCTCTTGCCGTCTCCCTCTCTCCTCCGTCTCCCACTGTCCTCCATCTCCCTCTCTGCCTCTGTCTACATCTCTCCTCTGTCTCCCTCTCTCACTCCATCTCCCCCTCTCCCTGTCTCCCTCTCTCCTCCATCTACCTCTCTCCTCTGTCTCCCTCTCTCCTCTGTCTACATCTCTCCTCGTCTTCCTCTCTCCCTCCGTCTCCCTCTCTCCTCCGTCTCCCTCTCTCCTCCGTCTCCCTCTCCTCCGTCCTCCTCTGTCTACATCTCTCCTCTGTCTCCCTCTCTCCTCCATCTCCCCCTCTCCCTGTCTCCCTCTCTCCTCCATCTACCCTCTCTCCTCTGTCTCCCTCTCTCCTCTGTCTACATCTCTCCCGTCTTCCTCTCTCCTCCGTCTCCATCTCTCCTCCATCTCCCTCTCTCCTCCGTCTCCCTCTCTCCTCTGTCTCCCTCTCTCCTCCGTCTCCCTCTGTCCTCCGTCTCCCTCTCTCCTCCATCTCCCTCTCTCCTCTGTCTCCCTCTCTTCTCTGTCTACATCTCTCCTCCGTCTCCCTCTCTCCTCCGTCTCCCTCTCTCCTCTGTCTCCCTCTCTCCTCCATCTCCCTCTCTCCTCTGTCTCCCTCTTCTCTGTCTACATTTCTCCTCTGTCTCCCTCTCTCCTCTGTCTCCCTCTCTCCTCCGTCTCCCTCTCTCCTCCGTCTCCCTCTCTCCTCTGTCTCCCTCTCTCCTCTGTCTACATCTCTCCTCTGTCTCCCTCTCTCCTCCATCTCCCTCTCTCCCTGTCTCCCTCTCTCCCCTGTCTCCCTCTCTCCTCCATCTCCCTCTCTCCCCTGTCTCCCTCTCTCCTCCATCTCCCTCTCTCCCCTGTCTCCCTCTCTCCTCTGTCTACATCTCTCCTCTGTCTCCCTCTCTCCTCCATCTCCCTCTCTCCCTGTCTCCCTCTCTACTCTGTCTACATCTCTCCTCTGTCTCCCCTCTCTCCTCCATCTCGCTCCTCTCCTCCGTCTCCCTTTCTCCTCCGTCTCCCTCTCTCATCTGTCTACATCTCTCCTCCGTCTCCCTCTCTCCTCTGTCTACATCTCTCCTCGTCTTCCTCTCTCCTCCGTCTCCATCTCTCCTCCATCTCCCTCTCTCCTCCGTCTCCCTCTCTCCTCCGTCTCCCTCTCTCCTCCTGTCTCCCTCTCTCCTCCATCTCCCTCTCTCCTCTGTCTCCCTCTCTTCTCTGTCTACATTTCTCCTCTGTCTCCCTCTCTCCTCTGTCTCCCTCTCTCCTCCGTCTCCCTTTCTCCTCCGTCTCCTCTCTCCTCTGTCTCCCTCTCTCCTCTGTCTACATCTCTCCTCTGTCTCCTCTCTCCTCCATCTCCCTCTCTCCCCTGTCTCCCTCTCTCCCCTGTCTCCCTCTCTCCTCCATCTCCCTCTCTCCCCTGTCTCCCTCTCTCCTCCATCTCCCTCTCTCCCCTGTCTCCCTCTCCTCTGTCTACATCTCTCCTCTGTCTCCCTCTCTCCTCCATCTCCCTCTCTCCCCTGTCTCCCTCTCTACTCTGTCTACATCTCTCCTCTGTCTCCTCTCTCCTCCATCTCGTCTCTCCTCGCTCTCTCCGTCTCCCTTTCTCTCGTCTCTCCTCATCTGTCTACATCTCTCCTCCGTCTCTATCTCTCTCCTCTGTCTACTCATCTCTTGTCTCACCTCCTCCTCTGTCTCTCTCTCCTGTCTCTCTCTCTTTCACTCTGTCTCTCTCTCTCTCATCTCTCTCTCTCTCTGTCTCTCTCTCTCTCTCTCTCTCTCCTTCTCTCTGCTCCTCTCTCTCTGTCTCTCTCTCTCTCTCTGTCTCTCTCTCTCTCTGTCCTCACTCTCTCTGTCTCTCTCTCTCTACTCTGTCTCTGCCACTCTCTCTTTCCTCTGTCTCTCTCTCTCTCTGTCTCATCTCTCCTCTCTCTCATCTCCTCTCTCTCTTCTCTCCTGTCTCTCTCTCTGTCTCTGTCTCTTCTCTGTCTCCCTCTCTCCTCCGTCTCCCTCTCTCCTCTGTCTCCCTCTCTCCTCCATCTACCTCTCTCCCTGTCTCCTCTCTCCTCTGTCTACCATCTCTCCTCTGTCTCCCTCTCTCCTCCATCTCCCTCTCTCCTCTGTCTCCCTCTCTTCTCCTGTCTCCCTCTCTCTCTCCTGTCTACATCTCTCCTCTGTCTCCCTCTCTCCTCCATCTCCCTCTCTCCCTGTCTCCCTCTCTCCTCCATCTCCCTCTCTGCTCTGTCTACATCTCTCCTCTGTCTCCTCTCTCCCTCCATCTCCTCTCCTCTGTCTCCCTCTCTCCTCTGTCTCCCTCTCTCCTCCGTCTCCCTCTCTCCTCCGTCTCCCTCTCTCCTCTGTCTCCCTCTCTCCTCCATCTCCCTCTCTCCTCTGTCTCCCTCTCTTCTCTGTCTACATTTTCTCCTCTGTCTCCCTCTCTCCTCTGTCTCCCTCTCTCCTCCGTCTCCCTTTCTCCTCCGTCTCCCTCTCTCCTCTGTCTCCCTCTCTCCTCTGTCTACATCTCTCCTCTGTCTCCCTCTCTCCTCCATCTCCCTCTCTCCCCTGTCTCCCTCTCTCCCCTGTCTCCCTCTCTCCTCCATCTCCCTCTCTCCCCTGTCTCCCTCTCTCCTCCATCTCCCTCTCTCCCCTGTCTCCCTCTCTCCTCTGTCTACATCTCTCCTCTGTCTCCCTCTCTCCTCCATCTCCCTCTCTCCCCTGTCTCCCTCTCTACTCTGTCTACATCTCTCCTCTGTCTCCCTCTCTCCTCCATCTCGCTCTCTCCTCCGTCTCCCTTTCTCCTCCGTCTCCCTCTCTCATCTGTCTACATCTCTCCTCCGTCTCCCTCTCTCCTCTGTCTACATCTCTCCTCGTCTTCCTCTCTCCTCCGTCTCCATCTCTCCTCCATCTCCCTCTCTCCTCCGTCTCCCTCTCTCCTCCGTCTCCCTCTCTCCTCTGTCTCCCTCTCTCCTCCATCTCCCTCTCTCCTCTGTCTCCCTCTCTTCTCTGTCTACATTTCTCCTCTGTCTCCCTCTCTCCTCTGTCTCCCTCTCTCCTCCGTCTCCCTTTCTCCTCCGTCTCCCTCTCTCCTCTGTCTCCCTCTCTCCTCTGTCTACATCTCTCCTCTGTCTCCCTCTCTCCTCCATCTCCCTCTCTCCCCTGTCTCCCTCTCTCCCCTGTCTCCCTCTCTCCTCCATCTCCCTCTCTCCCCTGTCTCCCTCTCTCCTCCATCTCCCTCTCTCCCCTGTCTCCCTCTCTCCTCTGTCTACATCTCTCCTCTGTCTCCCTCTCTCCTCCATCTCCCTCTCTCCCTGTCTCCCTCTCTACTCTGTCTACATCTCTCCTCTGTCTCCCTCTCTCCTCCATCTCGCTCTCTCCTCCGTCTCCCTTTCTCCTCCGTCTCCCTCTCTCCTCCATCTCCCTCTCTCCTCCGTCTCCCTCTCTCATCTGTCTACATCTCTCCTCCGTCTCCCTCTCTCCTCCGTCTCACTCTCTCCTCTGTCTACATCTCCTCTGTCTCCCTCCCTCCTCCATCTCCCTCTCTCCTCTGTCTCCTCTCTCCTCTGTCTCCCTCTCTCCTCCATCTCCCTCTCTCCTCCATCTCCCTCTCTCCCCTGTCTCCCTCTCTCCTCCATCTCCCTCTCTCCTCTGTCTACATCTCTCCTCTGTCTCCCTCTCTCCTCCATCTCCCCTGTCTCCCTCTCTCTCTGTCTACATCTCTCCTCTGTCTCCCTCTCTCCTCCATCTCGCTCTATCCTCCATCTCCCTCTCTCCCCTGTCTCCCTCTCTACTCTGTCTACATCTCTCCTCTGTCTCCCTCTCTCCTCCATCTCGCCTCTCCTCCGTCTCCCTTTCTCCTCCGTCTCCCTCTCTCCTCTGTCTCCCCTCTCCTCCGTCTCCTCTCTCCTCTGTCTCCCTCTCTCCTCCATCTCCCTCTCTCCCTGTCTCCCTCTCTCCTCTCTGTCTCACATCTCTCCTCTGTCTCC
>NW_025754432.1:0-5000 GCF_021184085.1 Oncorhynchus gorbuscha | reverse complement strand
CACAAAAAACTATACATACATCGGCCTAAACATCAGCGCCACAGGTAACTTCCTCAAAGCTGTGAATGATCTGAGAGACAAGGCAAGAAGAAGAATCAGTCATAGAGCCCATTGCCCTTTACAGGTGTGAGGTCAGGGGTCCGCTCACCAACCAAGATTTCACAAAATGGGACAAACACCAAATTGAGACTCTGCACGCAGAATTCTACAAAAATATCCTTTGCGTACAGCGTAGAACACCAAATAATGCAGAGCAGGCCGATACCCACAAATGATCAAATTCCAGAAAAGAGACGTTAAATTCTCCAACCACCTAAAAGGAAAAAAAAGCCATCGCCTGTAGAGAGATGAACCTGGAGAAAGTACCTAAGCAAGCTGGTCCTGGGGCTCTGTTCACAAACACACCCTACAGAGATGAACCTGGAGAAGAGTCCCTAAGCAAGCTGGTCCCTGGGGCTCTGTTCACAAACAAACCCTACAGAGAGAAGAACCTGGAGAAGAGTCCCTAAGCAAGCTGGTCCTGGGGCTCTGTTCACAAACACACCCTACAGAGAGATGAACCTGGAGAAGAGTACCTAAGCAAGCTGGTCCTGGGGCTCTGTTCACAAACACAAACACACCCCACAGAGATTAACCTGGAGAAGAGTACCTAAGCAAGCTGGTCCTGGGGCTCTGTTCACAAACACACCCCACAGACAGATGAACCTGGAGAAGAGTACCCTAAGCAAGCTGGTCCTGGGGCTCTGTTCACAAACATGAATTGAATTGAGAGAGAGAGAGAGAGAGAGGGGAGAGAGAGAGTCTCCTTCCTCCCCCAACCCCAACTCCTTCCTTACTCCCCCCACCCTGTCTCCTTCCTCCCCACCCTGTCCCCCACCCTGTCTCCTTCATCCCTACCCTGTCTCCTTCCTCCCCATCCTGTCTCCCCCTGTCTCCTTACTCCCCCCACACTGTCTCTCCTTCCTCCCCCACCCTGTCTCCCTTCCCTCCCCCACCCTGTCTCCTTCCTTACTCCCCCCCACCCTGTCTCCTTCTCCTCTACCCTGTCTCTCCTTCCTCCCCCCACTCTTTCTCCTTCCTCACCCCACCCTATCTCCTTCCTCCCCACCCCTGTCTCTTTCCTCACCCCCACCCCGTCTCCTTCCTCCCTCCAACCCTGCCCCCCACCCTGTCTCCTTCTCCCCCACCTGTCTCTTCTCCTCCCACCCTGTCTCCTTCTCCTCCACCCTGTCTCCTTCTAACCCACCTGTCTCCTTCTCCTCCATCCTGTCTCCTTCTCACCCACCCTGTCTCCTTCTCCTCCACCCTGTCTCCTTCTCCTCCACCCTGTCTCCTTCTCACCCACCCTGTCTCCTTCTCCTCCATCCTGTCTCCTTCTCACCCACCCTGTCTCCTTCTCCTCCACCCTGTCTCCTTCTCCTCCACCCTGTCTCCTTCTCCCCCACCCTGTCTCCTTCTCCTCCACCCTGTCTCCTTCTCCTCCACTCTGTCTCCTTCTCCTCCACCCTGTCTCCTTCTCCCCGACCCTGTCTCCTTCTCCTCCATCCTGTCTCCTTCTCCCCCCACCCTGTCGCGTTCCTACCCCACCCTGTCTCCTTCTCCCCCACCCTGTCTCCTTCTCCCCCCACCCTGTCTCGTTCCTACCCCACCCTGTCTCCTTCTCCTCCACCCTGTCTCCTTCTCCCCCACCCTGTCTCCTTCTCCCCCACCCTGTCTCCTTCTCCCCGACCCTGTCTCCTTCTCCTCCACCCTGTCTCCTTCTCCTCTACCCTGTCTCCTTCTCCTCCACCCTGTCTCCTTCTCCCCCCACCCTGTCTCCTTCTCCCCCACCCTGTCTCCTTCTCCCCCACTCTGTCTCCTTCTCCTCCACCCTGTCTCCTTCTCACCCACCCTGTCTCCTTCTCCTCCATCCTGTCTCCTTCTCCCCCCACCCTGTCTCCTTCTCCTCCACCCTGTCTCCTTCTCCCCCCACCCTGTCCCCCTCCAACCCCCTACTGACAGGCAATATGTCAGGTATGAGAGGCACGTGTGGTGGGCTCTGGGGAGTGGCCCATGCCTCTCAGCTCTGTGAGTGAGACCTCTGGGTTAGACAGGTCTTGTCTGTCTCACCATCCCACCAGCAGCCCTCTTGTCTCTGACTATTTTTGTGGGTTCTTGTTGTCAGACCTCTGCTAAGGAGAAAGAAACACCTTACAAGCTCTGCTCATAAATGTTTGTGTGTGTGTGTGGGGAAGGCACAATTCGTTGCAAGATGAGAAAGGTAATATGATGTCACAGCTCCCAGCTTCGTCCTCCTCGTTCGGTCCTGTGAGGCGTGTAGCTAGTACCAACCGTGGTGATAGTGTGTGTGTGTGTGTGTGTGTGTGTGTGTGTGTGTGTGTGTGTGTGTGTGTGTGTGTGTGTGTGTGTGTGTGTGTGTGTGTGTGTGTGTGTGTGTGTGTGTGTGTGTGTGTGTGTGTGTGTGTGTGTGTGAACCCTGCAGGGTCACAGCTGGTGAGTAGTATATAAATAGAGTTAAGAGCTACAGATGACTCTCTGTTTGTTCTTTGATCCACTGATATTTCTGGGTCTTCCTCCCTCTCCTCTCCTCCCAGACCACCTTCCCCTTCAGCCTGTCAACAACAGCCCCCCACCCCCTCCTCTGTTTTGTCTCTGTCCCCCCCCTCCTCAACATACCCTCAACTCAAATAATCATCAGAGATTGGTCGTTATTTCGCATATCAACAAGCATGTCTAGAACATGATACTGGTCCTCAGGCAAGAGCATATGCACATGTCTCATTTCAATTCAATTCAAGGGGCTTTATTGGCATGCTTATTATTTATTGGCATTATGGGGTATTGTGATGTCATTATGGGGTATTGTGATGTCATTATGAGGGTATTGTGATGTCATTATGGGGTATTGTGTTGTCATTATGGGGTATTGTGATGTCATTATGGGGTATTGTGATGTATTGGGGTGTGATGTCATTATGGGGTATTGTGATGTCATTATGGGATATTGGGAAACATGTGCTAACATTGCCAAAGCAAGGGAGGTAGATAATATACAAAAGTGAAATAAACAATAAATATTAACAGTAAACATTATACAAACAGAAGTTTCAAAACAATAAAGACATTACAAATGTCATATTATATATATATATATATAGATATATATACAGGTATACAGTGGGCAAAAAGTATTTAGTCAGCCACCAATTGTGCAAGTTCTCCCACTTAAAAAAGATGAGAGAGGCCTGTAATTTTCATCATAGGTACACTTCAACTATGACAGAGAAATTAGGGAAAAAAAACAGAAAATCACATTGTAGGATTTTTTAATTTATTTATTTGCAAATTATGGTGAAAAATAAGTATTTGGTCACTACAAACAAGCATTACGTGCAGCATTAAAATTGGAAGAAATAATAATTCTTTAACGAGGGCTGCGGACTTTGCCCTGCAGTCTTCTATTTACATTAAACCTGTAGAGGAAAGGCTGTGCAACCACCACACAACAGCAGAACCTGGCTCCCTCTGTAGAGGAAAGGCTGTGCAACCACTGCACAACAGCAGAACCCGGCTCCCTGTAAGAGGAAGGCTGTGCAACTGCACAACAGCAGAACCTGGCTCCCTGTAGAGAAACAGTAACCACTGCACAACAGCAGAACCTGGCTCCTGTAGAGGAAAGGCTGTGCAACCACTACACAACAGCAGAACCTGGCTCCTGTAGAGGAAAGGCTGTGCAACCACTGCACAACAGCAGAACCTGGCTCCTGTAGAGGAAAGCACAGTAACCACTGCACAACAGCAGAACCTGGCTCCCTGTAGAGGAAAGGCTGTGCAACCACTGCACAACAGCAGAACCTGGCTCCTGTAGAGGAAAGGCTGTGCAACCACTACACAACAGTGGAGAACCTGGCTCCCTGTAGAGGAAAGGCTGTGCAAACCACTACACAACAGCAGAACCTGGCTCCCTGTAGAGGAAAGGCTGTGCAACCACTACACAACAGCAGAACCTGGCTCCCTGTAGAGGAAAGGCTGTGCAACCACTACACAACAGCAGAACCTGGCTCCCTGTAGAGGAAAGGCTGTGCAACCACTGCACAACAGCAGAACCTGGCTCCCTGTAGAGGAAAGGCTGTGCAACCACTACACAACAGCAGAACCTGGCTCCTGTAGAGGAAGGTCAGGTAACTACTACACAACAGCAGAACCTGGCTCCCTGTAGAGGAAAGGCTGTGCAACCACTACACAACAGCAGAACCTGGCTCCTGTAGAGGAAAGGCTGTGCAACCACTACACAACAGCAGAACCTGGCTCCCTGTAGAGGAAAGGCTGTGCAACCACTGCACAACAGCAGAACCTGGCTCCCTGTAGAGGAAAGGCTGTGCAACCACTACACAACAGCAGAACCTGGCTCCCTGTAGAGGAAAGGCTGTGCAACCACTACACAACAGCAGAACCTGGCTCCCTGTAGAGGAAAGGCTGTGCAACCACTGCACAACAGCAGAACCTGAGACGGAGCTGCTTTTCCTGACTAAATGTAAAAAATATAAAACAATTAGAGAGTGTCATTTTCCCAAATTTGAGGTTTAAAAAGACCTCTCTGATGAGGATAGGCTACCCGTCCTGTTGGGGGAGGACGCAGAGAGCTGTGGGTTGGCAGCGCACTACATTGCTGCCTGCCATAAGATGAGGGGCAGTGTCTGACAGACCAATCAACCTGCACATGTCCTCTACTGTAAACGTATTGTTATTGTTGAATAGACCCTTGGTTACTGTTGTTTCTGTGGTTATTTTGACCCTTGGTTATTGTTGTTTCTGTGGTTATTTTGACCCTTGGTTACTGTTGTTTCTGTGGTTATTTTGACCCTTGGTTACTGTTGTTTCTGTGGTTATTTTGACCCTTGGTTACTGTTGTTTCTGTGGTTATTTTGACCCTTGGTTACTGTTGTTTCTGTGGTTATTTTGACCCTTGGTTACTGTTGTTTCTGTGGTTATTTTGACCC
>NW_025754431.1:0-9144 GCF_021184085.1 Oncorhynchus gorbuscha | reverse complement strand
AGTTAACTTTGGGACAGTATCAAAAATAAATGTTGGATTGTTTTATTATACGCAATTAAGTTGTAAAAATAGGATGATCGAGCAGCAGTGAGGGCTCTTCGATACTGCAAGGTATTGTCTTTCAAAGCTAGTTGGAAAACTTCAGTCTGGTGTAGTGCCATTTCGTTCCAATTTTCTGGAAGTTTTGTTTCAGGGCTCCAGGTATTTTCTGTATACCAGGGAGCTGGTTTCTGCAAGTGTCAAATGTTTTTTTGTTTTTAGGGTGCAAACGCATCTTGGGTATTGCGCAATGTTAAATTGAGTTCCTCAGTTAGGTGGTTAACTCATTTTTGTACTCTGATGTCCTTGGGTAGGTGGAGGAGTCTGGAAGGACATCTAGGAATCTTTTGGGGTTGTCTGAGAATTTATAGCACAGCTGGTGATCTTTGGTTGGGGTCTGAGCTGATTATTTGTTGCGTTGCAAACATAATAAAATGGTGGTCCGATAGTCCAGGATTATGAGGAAAAACATTAAGATCCACAACATTTATTCCATGGGACAAAACTAGGTCCAGCGTATGACTGTGACAGTGAATGGGTCCAGAGTCGATGATGGCTCCGAAAGCCTTTTGGAGGTGGGTCTGTGGACTTTTCCATGTGAATATTAAAGTCACCAAAAATGTGACTATTATCTGCCATGATTACAACGTCGATAGGAATTCAGGAACTCAGTGAGAAACGCTGTATATGGCCCAGAGGCCTGTAAACAGAAGCTATAAAAGGTGATTGAGCAGGCAGCATTGATTTCATGACTAGAAGCTCAAAAGACGAAAATGCAGACATTTTTTTTGTAAATGGAAATTTGGTATCATAAACATTAGCAACATCTCCACCTTTGCGATGCTCGGGGGATATGGTCACTTTCGTATAACCAGGAGGTGAGGCCTCATTTAACACAGTAAATTCATCAGGCTTAAGCCATGTTTCAGTCAGGCCAATCACATCAAGATTATGATCAGTGATTAGTTCATTGACTATAACTGCTTTGGAAGTGAGGGATCTAACATTAAGTAGCCCTATTTTGATATGTGAGATTTCACAATCTCTTTCAATAATGACAGGGAATGGAGGAGGCCTTTATTCCAGTGAGATTGCTAAGGCGAACACCGCCATGTTTAGTTTGGCCCAACCTCAGGTCGAGGCACAGACACGGTCTCATGGTGATAGCTGAGCTAAGTACAATGACTGATGCTAGTGGCAGACTCCACTATGCTCAGCAGGCTGGGAAACAGCCTGCTGCCTGGCCTGCACCCTATTTCATTGTGGAGCCAGAGGAGTTAGAGCCCTATTTATGTTGGTAGATAAGATGAGAGCACCCCTCCAGCTAGGATGGAGTCTGTCACTCCTCAACAGGCCAGGATTTTCCGGGTTGTGGTGAGTCCAGAAAGAGGCAAATTATCTACAAATTCTATCTTTTGGGAGGAGCAGAAACCAGTTTTTCAGCCAGTGATTGAGTTGTGAGACTCTGCTATCGAGCTCATCACTCCCCTAACTGGGAGGGGGCCAGAGACACTTACTGGTCATTACCTGTCAGATTGAGAGGGGTAGCGGCGCCTCCCTGTGGCAGAAGTTGGTCATTACCTGTCAGATTGAGGGGGAGAGGCGCCTCCCTGTGGCAGAAGTTGGTCATTACCTGTCAGATTGAGAGGAGGAGAGCCACCTCCCTGTGGCAGAAGCATCAAATGAGCCATTTTCGTGTTGCGTTTTTCCTTTTGAGAGAACGCCCAAGTCCTGGCCCTTAAACCAATCATAACCTAACCCTAACCCTATAGGGCTGCTATCACTGCTACCATGAAACCAGGGGGCTTCTAACAGTTCACCTTCTTCCTCTTTCCCTGTCCCCATCCTGAGCTCGAACCAGTGATCCTCTTCTTCCTCTTTCCCTGTCCCCATCCTGGGCTCGAACCAGTGATCCTCTTCTTCCTCTTTCCCTGTCCCCATCCTGGGCTCGAACCAGTGACCCTCTTCTTCCTCTTTCCCTGTCCCATCCTGGGCTCGAACCAGTGATCCTCTTCTTCAACAACACACCACCCTCCTTGACAACGTACCAACCGATTGAGCTATACAAAAGTAACCAAACAGATGGCTCCATCTGAGAAATGTCAAGCTAGCCCATGTGTTATCTAATTAACTAGTTTTACATCAAGCAGGGTTTGTGTGTACTGCAATTAGCTGATTGTTATAATGACCTACAGTATATATACAAAGGAACGTAACACCCCTTCATATTAGTGGATTCCGCTATTTTAGCCACACCCGTTGCTGACAGGTGTATAACATCGTCGTACACAGCCATGCAATCTCCATAGACAAACATTGGCATTAGAATGGCGTTACTGAAGAGCTCAGAAACTTTCAACATGTCACTGTCAAAGGATGCCACCTTTCCAACAAGTCAATTCGTCAAAGGTCTGGCCTGCTGGAGCTGCCCCCCGGTCAACTGAAAGTGCTGTTATTGTGAAGTGGAATCATCTAGGAGCAACAACAGAGTAATGAATCACAATTCACCATCTGGCAGTCCGACGAACAAATCTGGATTTGGCGGATGAAAACGCTACCTCCCCGCATGCATAGTGCCAACTATAAAGTTTGGTGGATGAGGAATAATGGTCTAGGGAACACAGATATATTCTGGGAATGGGATGTTGTCAAGGAGGGTGGTGTGTTGCGTGTATTGCGAAGAAGAGGATCTGGGGCTGTTTTTCATGGTTTGGGCCCCTTAGTTCCAGTGAAGGAAAATCTTAACATTACATTCTAGATGATTCCGTGCTTCCAACTTTATGGCAACCATTTGGTGAAAGGCCCTTTGCTGTTTCAGCATGACAATGCCCCTGTGCACAAAGCGAGGTCCATACAGAAACGGTGTGTCGAGATCATTGTGGAAGAACTTGACAGGGCTGCACAGAGCCCTGACCTCAACCCCATAGGACACCTTTGGGATGAATTGGAATGCCAACTGTGAGCCAGGCCTAATCGCCCAACATCAGTACCCAACCTCACAAATGCTCTTGTGGCTGAATGGAAGCAAGTCCCTGCAGCAATGTTCCAACATCTAGTGGAAAGCCTTCCCAGAATAGTGGAGGCTGTTATAGCAGCAATGTTCCAACATCTAGTGGAAAGCCTTCCCAGAAGAGTGGAGGCTGTTATAGCAGCAATGTTCCAATATCTAGTGGAAAGCATTCCCAGAAGAGTGGAGGCTGTTATAGCAGCAATGTTCCAATATATATTATTATTATATTATATCTAGTGGAAAGCCTTCCCAGAAGAGTGGAGGCTGTTATAGCAGCAATGTTCCAATATCTAGTGGAAAGTCTTCCCAGAAGAGTGGAGGCTGTTATAGCAGCAATGTTCCAATATCTAGTGGAAAGCCTTCCCAGAAGAGTGGAGGCTGTTATAGCAGCATTGTTCCAACATCTAGTGGAAAGCCTTCCCAGAAGAGTGGAGGCTGTTTTAGCAGCAATGTACCAACATCTAGTGAAAAAGTCTTCCCAGAAGAGTTGAGGCTGTTATAGCAGCAATGTTCCAACATCTAGTGGAAAGTCTTCCCAGAAGAGTGGAGGCTGTTATAGCAGCAATGTACCAACATCTAGTGGAAAGTCTTCCCAGAAGAGTGGAGGCTGTTATAGCAGCAATGTTCCAACATCTAGTGGAAAGTCTTCCCAGAAGAGTGGAGGCTGTTATAGCAGCAATGTACCAACATCTAGTGGAAAGCCTTCCCAGAAGAGTCGAGGCTGTTATAGCAGCAATGTTCCAACATCTAGTGGAAAGTCTTCCCAGAAGAGTGGAGGCTGTTATAGCAGCAATGTACCAACATCTAGTGAAAAAGTCTTCCCAGAAGAGTGGAGGCTGTTATAGCAGCAAAGGAGGGACCAACTCCATATTAATGGCCATGATTATGGATTCTTTTAACCTTTATTTAACTAGGCAAGTCAGTTAAGAACAAATTCTTATTTTCAATGACGGCCTAGGAACAGTGTGTTAACTGCCTGTTCAGGGGCAGAACGACAGATTTGTACCTTGTCAGCTAGTCCAACACTCTAACCACTAGGCTACCCTGCCGCCCCAATTTAAAAATGTAGCAAATGCTGGTTGTCCCTTTAAACAAAATCTCTTTCTCTGACCAGTTGTATTAGTAAAAAATAACCGCATTTCCAGAATGTTCTGAACAGGCAGCTCTGTATTTGTAGCCTATTGTTCATTTTATGCAGTGTTCTTCGCTCATCTTCATCAAGGGTGCCAATACATTTTGGAGTGGACGGCTAAATGACTATAGTATCTACTGTAATATCTATTGTGGTTTCAGATCATGTCATCACGGATATGGATTTTCTTCACGTGTGGAAATTTACAGGGAATGAGAATGTGATTTTTCTATATTATATTATATTATTATTATTATTATTACATCATATAGGAAGATGTCATTTTGAGTTGTCTGTTTTACTTTCGTTGTACAGCGTTCCAAACATTTACATGTTGGCTCTATCAAAACAAAAACAAGGAAATGTTTTTCTCCCCAAAATGTTTTCAATGAAAATGGAAAATGGATACTTGTGTCTCCAGTCTTTTAATCATTAACACGACACTCCTAAACCCTGACGTCTGTGTGGCTTTATGGCAACTCTCTCTAATAGATATTTCATTATTCTGTTTCCCTTGGCTCCCGACATTGTCGAGTAACAGAGCAGCAAGCCACAGCTGCACCTCATTATGGCCGTAGCTTTACTGTAGCTGTAAAGGGGCCATCTGCAGTTGCTACACACATTTTTTTTACTCATACATTAATGGTATGTCCCCAGTGATTTTTGAAGAATATAACTAAATTCCTCATGAGCTATAGTTCAACTGTCGTACCCCATCAGAACACAAATATAAGCCTGTTTTACTCCAATATATTTGTAAACAAAGTACATTTAAACAAACAGTATACAGCCTCAAAACATGGTTCTAACTATTCTGATATCAGTCCTTGCATCTGTAGCTCTATGAATTAGAGAATGGCCTCAGCTTTTTACCAAAACAATATCTTATTCATTCAACTGCTGATTGGCCCTTTAATGCAGAAAGGCTGTTTCTAAAGGATGCATCCACCCATAGAGGCGAAGAGAGTGGAGGAGGTTTGATCTGCCCCAGATCAAATCCCTGTTGGGAGAGCTCAGGGCCCTGAGAGCAGGACTGTTGCTCTACAGAAGGATCAGTATGGCCTGTTACAATCTAATCTTTTACAATCTAATGAATAAGAATATGGACAGATGGACTGGATGCCACTCTGAGATGCTTTGCTGTGCACGTCGTGAAGGAGTGAAGAAAGTGTTTCATAATATCCCAATGAGTTGTGATGCCACCTTGTGGCTTGTAGGCCCCCGTCTCACTTCAGTTCAAATGGTAGAAAGGTTACAGCAGAAATCAGACCACAAGTAAATACATACAGAACCAGAGAACAAAGACATTCCTTTCATATTCTGTAAATGGGATTATCTTTGATGGTTTTACTGTACAATAATTCATTAACTCTGAAACTGCAACTGGTCTCTAACCTGTAAGAAAGCAGTCATACCCTGAGTCTGTCTTTCCCAGTACGTTCATACCCTGAGTCTGTCTTTCCCAGTACGTTCATACCCTGAGTCTGTCTTTCCCAGTACGTTCATACCCTCTGTCTGTCTTTCCCAGTACGTTCATACCCTGAGTCTGTCTTTCCCAGTACGTTCATACCCTGAGTCTGTCTTTCCCAGTACGTTCATACCCTGAGTCTGTCTTTCCCAGTACGTTCATACCCTGAGTCTGTCTTTCCCAGTACGTTCACACCCTCAGTCTGTCTTTCCCAGTACGTTCATACCCTGAGTCTGTCTTTCCCAGTACGTTCATACCCTCAGTCTGTCTTTCCCAGTACGTTCACACCCTCATTCTGTCTTTCCCAGTACGTTCATACCCTGAGTCTGTCTTTCCCAGTACGTTCATACCCTGAGTCTGTCTTTCCCAGTACGTACGTTCAAACCCTGAGTCTGTCTTTCCCAGTACGTTCAAACCCTCAGTCTGTCTTTCCCAGTACGTTCATACCCTGAGTCTGTCTTTCCCAGTACGTTCATACCCTGAGTCTGTCTTTCCCAGTACGTTCATACCCTGAGTCTGTCTTTCCCAGTACGTTCATACCCTGAGTCTGTCTTTCCCAGTACGTTCATACCCTCAGTCTGTCTTTCCCAGTACGTTCACACCCTCAGTCTGTCTTTCCCAGTACGTTCATACCCTGAGTCTGTCTTTCCCAGTACGTTCATACCCTGAGTCTGTCTTTCCCAGTACGTTCATACCCTGAGTCTGTCTTTCCCAGTACGTTCATACCCTGAGTCTGTCTTTCCCAGTACGTTCATACCCTGAGTCTGTCTTTCCCAGTACGTTCAAACCCTCAGTCTGTCTTTCCCAGTACGTTCATACCCTCAGTCTGTCTTTCCCAGTACGTTCATACCCTCAGTCTGTCTTTCCCAGTACGTTCAAACCCTCAGTCTGTCTTTCCCAGTACGTTCAAACCCTCAGTCTGTCTTTCCCAGTACGTTTAAACCCTCAGTCTGTCTTTCCCAGTACGTTCATACCCTCAGTCTGTCTTTCCCAGTACGTTTCAAACCCTCAGTCTGTCTTTCCCAGTACGTTCAAACCCTCAGTCTGTCTTTCCCAGTACGTTCAAACCCTCAGTCTGTCTTTCCCAGTACGTTCAAACCCTCAGTCTGTCTTTCCCAGTACGTTCAAACCCTCAGTCTGTCTTTCCCAGTACGTTCATACCCTCAGTCTGTCTTTCCCAGTACGTTCAAACCCGCAATCTGTCTTTCCCAGTACGTTCAAACCCTCAGTCTGTCTTTCCCAGTACGTTCAAACCCTCTGTCTGTCTTTCCCAGTACGTTCAAACCCTCAGTCTGTCTTTCCCAGTACGATCATACCCTCAGTCTGTCTTTCCCAGTACGTTCATACCCTCAGTCTGTCTTTCCCAGTACGTTCAAACCCGCAATCTGTCTTTCCCAGTACGTTCAAACCCTCAGTCTGTCTTTCCCAGTACGTTCACACCCTCAGTCTGTCTTTCCCAAACCCTCAGTCTGTCTTTCCCAGTACGTTCAAACCCTCAGTCTGTCTTTCCCAGTACGTTCAAACCCTCAGTCTGTCTTTCCCAGTACGTTCAAACCCTCAGTCTGTCTTTCCCAGTACGTTCAAACCCTCAGTCTGTCTTTCCCAGTACGTTCAAACCCTCAGTCTGTCTTTCCCAGTACGTTCAAACCCTCAGTCTGTCTTTCCCAGTACGTCATACCCTCAGTCTGTCTTTCCCAGTACGTTCATACCCTCAGTCTGTCTTTCCCAGTACGTTCAAACCCGCAATCTGTCTTTCCCAGTACGTTCAAACCCTCAGTCTGTCTTTCCCAGTACGTTCACACCCTCAGTCTGTCTTTCCCAGTACGTTCATACCCTCAGTCTGTCTTTCCCAGTACGTTCAAACCCTCAGTCTGTCTTTCCCAGTACGTTCAAACCCTCAGTCTGTCTTTCCCAGTACGTTCAAACCCTCAGTCTGTCTTTCCCAGTACGTTCAAACCCTCAGTCTGTCTTTCCCAGTACGTTCAAACCCGCAGTCTGTCTTTCCCAGTACGTTCATACCCTCAGTCTGTCTTTCCCAGTACGTTCATACCCTCAGTCTGTCTTTCCCAGTACGTTCATACCCTCAGACTGTCTTTCCCAGTACGTTCAAACCCTCAGTCTGTCTTTCCCAGTACGTTCAAACCCTCAGTCTGTCTTTCCCAGTACGTTCAAACCCGCAGTCTGTCTTTCCCAGTACGTTCAAACCCTCAGTCTGTCTTTCCCAGTACGTTTTCCTTTAATGTAGTTATACCTGATATTCAAAGACATTACCTTTTTCTTAAATATATCTGTGGTGGGTTAAGTAGCATAGAAGCCTGGTCTCATAGACTAGACGTAACATAGTAAAAGTAATTCGGTTTTGTATGATTACATAAGCCAGAAGGTTACTTAAGACAAAAACATAAGGAGGGTGGTTGGTCGGGGTGGATGGGTAGGCATATAAGGCAAATGTCTAGCAACCCAAAGGCTACGTGTTCAATCCTCATCGTGGAGAACTTTAGCATTTAGTATCTTACATTTAGCAAATTCATAACATATCATACAAATTGTAATTCAAAACATATCATACGAAATGGACATCCACAAATGAATATGTACAGTACCAAACGAAACGTAAAATATCACACTAAAACGAGGTAGCGGATTTACGTAAACAATAGTAGGAAATGCTCTGAGAGTAGGTTGCAGCGAAGTAACAGTTGAACACTTGAGGCTCCACTAATGGTGCATGTTTTAAACCCCATACACTAAACATTTAAATTAATGCTTTAATGTTTATATCCACACTATATTATTTAACAATGAACCTAAACCCCTATGTAGCCAGAGGCTCACAGGTTTGATGTTCACACAGACGACAGACAGACAGACAGACAGACAGACAGACAGACAGACAGACAGACGACAGACAGACAGACAGACAGACAGACGACAGACAGACAGACAGACAGACAGACAGACAGACAGACAGACAGACAGACAGACAGACAGACAGACAGACAGACAGACAGACAGAGAGTCCAGTGTACTGACCGGACCCCCACAGTCCTGTTTGTTAGTTGGAAGTTACCATGCTGGGTCCTTAGCTCACACAGCCTGAAACGTGACATGGAGTCACACCCTTTAATATCTCTACCTCTCTTTCTACCTCTCTCTCTACCTCTCTCTCCACCTCTCTCTCTCTACCTCTCTCTCTCTCCACCTCTACCTCACTCTACCTCTCTCTATACCCCTCTACCTCTCTCTACCTCTCTCTCTCTACCTCTCTCTCTGCCTCTCTCTCTGCCTCTCTCTCTGCCTTTCTCTCTCTGCCTCTCTCTCCACCTCTCTCTCTACCTCTCTCTCTCTACCTCTCTCTCTACCTCTCTCTACCTCTCTCTCTACCTCTCTCTCTCTACCTCTCTCTCTCTACCTCTCTCTCCATCTCTCTCTCTCTCTACCTCTCTTTCTACCTCCCTCTCTCTACCTCCCTCTCTCTACCTCTTCCTCTCTCTC
>NW_025754430.1:0-9147 GCF_021184085.1 Oncorhynchus gorbuscha | reverse complement strand
AGCAGGTCCAGGCTCTGCTGTAGGCCATGTGCTGTGGGTGTTTACTGCCAGGGCCCAGGTCTGACAGTACTGCTCTAGCAGGTCCAGGCTCTGCTGTAGGCCATGTGCTGTGGGTGTTTACTGCCAGGGCCCAGGTCTGACAGTAATGCTCTAGCATGTCCAGGCTCTGCTGTAGGCCATGTGCTGTGGGTGTTTACTGCCAGGGCCCAGGTCTGACAGTACTGCTCTAGCATGTCCAAGCTCTGCTGTAGGCCATGTGCTGTGGGGGTTTTACTGCCAGGGTCCAGGTCTGACAGTACTGCTCTAGCAGGTCCAGGCTCTGCTGTAGGCCATGTGCTGTGGGTGTTTACTGCCAGGGCCCAGGTCTGACAGTAATGCTCTAGCAGGTCCAGGCTCTGCTGTAGGCCATGTGCTGTGGGTGTTTACTGCCAGGGCCCAGGTCTGACAGTACTGCTCTAGCAGGTCCAGGCTCTGCTGTAGGCCATGTGCTGTGGGTGTTTACTGTCAGGGCCCAGGTCTGACAGTAATGCTCTAGCAGGTCCAGGCTCTGCTGTAGACCATGTGCTGTGGGGGTTTACTGCCAGGGCCCAGGTCTGACAGTAATGCTCTAGCAGGTCCAGGCTCTGCTGTAGACCATGTGCTGTGGGGGTTTACTGCCAGGGCCCAGGTCTGACAGTACTGCTCTAGCAGGTCCAGGCTCTGCTGTAGGCCAGGTGCTGTGTGTGTTTACTGCCAGGGCCCAGGTCTGACAGTAATGCTCTAGCAGGTCCAGGCTCTGCTGTAGGCCAGGTGCTGTGGGTGTTTACTGCCAGGGCCCAGGTCTGACAGTACTGCTCTAGCAGGTCCAGGCTCTGCTGTAGGCCATGTGCTATGGGGGTTTACTGCCAGGGCCCAGGTCTAGCAGTACTGCTCTAGCAGGTCCAGGCTCTGCTGTAGGCCATGTGCTGTGGGTGACAGCAGGCATAGGTCATCTGACAAGAGAAGGCATTTAACTTCTGAATTGTGGAGACTGACACCAGGGGCTGAGGATTCTCTCTAGAATATTGAAGAGTGCAGGACCAACTTTAATGCTGCACGTATTTCCAGTATACATTGATTTAATTATGTCATATGTTTTACCCCTCTCCCCCCCCCCCTCTCTCTCTCTCTCTGGGTGAATTCTTCTCTGTCTGGTAGAGCTTTTATCATTCAGGAGGATCTTCAGGGAAGCCACTTAGCAACACACACACACACACACACACACACACACACACACACACACACACACACACACACACACACACACACACACACACACACACACACACACACACACACACACACACACACACACACACACACACACACACACACACACACACACACACACACACACACACACACACACACACAGCAGTATATCACTGCCTGACTGTGAGAGAAAAACCACAGAGGAAAACAGTAGATATGATTATAACACAATGGCCCAGTTGTTTTCTCAGGTGATCCCATTACGGTGCCTTATTTACCTCATATATCTGTTAGCAGTCTAAAGCATCTCCTCCATCTGGGACTGTTGTTCCACAGCCTGAGGTGAACAGGTGGATCCCTCTGGCAACTCTCTATACTTTGACCAGAGTCCTACAGGCCCTGTAGTGCACTGTAAAAGGAATAGGCTTCCATTTGGGCCTCAGCCTCATGCTTGAACTACCTGCATCAACACACAACAGTAGACAGACGTACCAGGAAGGGTGGGTGGCAGGATAGCAGACTAGTTTTTAATTAGTTAGTAATAGTCTCTTTGTCTTCTATGATTCTTTCAGTCATTTGCATAGTTTATTGTGTTGTAGTTCCATACCACCCAGAAGTGTTTCCCTCAGGCAGAAGCTGATGATGATGATGATGATGATGATGATGATGATGTGGTCCTTCTGTAGCTCAGTTGGTAGAGCATGGCGCTTGTAACGCCAGGGTAGTGGGTTCGATCCCCGGGACCACCCATATGTATAATGTATGCACACATGACTGTAAGTCGCTTTGGATAAAAGCGTCTGCTAAATGGCATATATTATATTATTATGATGCCGTGGATCTGTTTGGCTGGCAGAGAGCAGTGTGAGGTCTTCAATACAAAGTGTTTGTTTTGGAAGAGTCTCAAATGGCACCCTAGTCCCATAGGGCTGTGGTCAAAAGTAGTGGACTATAAGTAATTGTCTGCCATTTTGGACTCAGCCATAGTATGAGTTACCAGGCAGGGAAAGGCAATTGGCTGCCGTGTCTCCCTCCTCCCCTAACAGTGACAGTTATTGACAAGCCCATCCTGTCTGTCTGTCTAGCCATAGTAACATCCAGACCGCCACAGGCACTGGAATCAGATAGTTCCAACGTAAACATGGCAGAGGAGATGCATCCAACTGGGCGGCTTCACCCTGACAACAGTTACTATGTTCAACAAATTAGCCTGAGAGAGCTCCAGGCGTTTTTACTGGCTGAAATGAAAGATAGAGTCTGGTGTGATTGACAGGTTGAATTCTTCATATTCAACAGTTTGTTGTGATAGCAGAGATTATGAAGCGCTTGTGAATGGGTTGTGGGTGGAGTGACGTATGGCTCTTATTGAACTCTGAAGATATGGGTTCTGTTCCAAATGGTACCCTATTCCCAGTAGGGCCTGGTCAACAGTACAGCCCTACATAGGGAATGGGTTGCCAGCTTAACTCTGAAGACTTTGCCTTGCTCTTCACCACGTCCATGTAATTGAACTGTTTCTCACTGGGAATTCCCAAGGTTTGTGACGTGCATTCAATGTGGCATAGGTGTGTTGTTTTAGTGTCAGGATCAAAGGCCAGCCATTGGTCCAGGTGTATCAGGTGTGTTTCAGGTGTTTTCTGATGTCCCCCAGTGAATCATAGAAGACAGATCATATTAACAACGAATTGGTGTAATTCTCCTGTTTTATCTGGTGTCCTGTTTTAATTTAAGTAGGCTCCCTCTAATTCTCTCCCTCTCCCACCCTCTCGCTGAATGCTCAGCAATGAAAAGCCAACTGACATTTACTCCTGTCCCACAACTAACTAGTCACCATCATTACCTGCTGTCCCTCAACTAACTAGAGACACCATGGTTACCTGCTGTCCCTCAACTAACTAGAGACACCATGGTTACCTGCTGTCCCTCAACTAACTAGACACCATGGTTACCTGCTGTCCCACAACTAACTAGTCACCATCATTACCTGCTGTCCCTCAACTAACTAGAGACACCACGGTTACCTGCTGTCCCTCAACTAACTAGAGAAACCATGGTTACCTGCTGTCCCTCTACTAACTAGTCACCGTCGTTACCTGCTGTTCCTCAACTAACTAGTCACCATGGTTACCTGCTGTCCCTCAACTAACTAGACACCATGGTTACCTGCTGTCCCTCAACTAACTAGAGACGGGGGAACAAAATGGCGCCGTAGAGAGAACACGGTGTTTCAGCGAGCTCTCGTGGCATTCGTAAATTTATATTCTTACATTAATCTCCTAGCTTGAAAAAGTGGTAGAATTGGCTAAATAAGTTACCATATAATGAGTCTTGACGACTATTTCGCAAAAATCTCCGACAACATGCCCAATAGAACTACTAAGAAGTCGACCAAAACCACCACCCCTGTGGATGTGCACGAGGAGCTAGCTAACGTTAGCGAAGCTAACACCATTGCGGACCCAGGCACAATGGACCTGATAATTCAAAAGATGACTGATAACATTACTAAAGTGATCGATGCTAAAATAAGAACGGTCTTGGAAGCAATAGCAAGCCATTCAGCCGAAATACAGAGCGTTGTGAAACGTGTTGCTGAGGCGGAAGGAAGAATTGCTGCAGTGGAAACTTCAACTACATCTATGGACGCTAAGATAAAAGCACTTGAGAAACAGGTGCGCGAAATGGCGGAGCACATTGACGACTTGGATAATCGAGGACGCAGATGCAATATTCGTGTTGTGGGACTCCCGGAAAATTCTGAAGGGACACGTTCAGTAAAATTCTTTGAGGAATGGATCCCTGGCTACCTACAAATGGACACTAAGGCTGGTCGTGTGAAGCTGGACAGAGCCCATCGCTCTCAAGCACCGATACCGGGCCCCAATCAGCGCCCCACGGCCGGTGGTTATAAAGTTCCACAACTTCACCGACAAGCAGCGCGTCATGGATGCGGCTAGAAACATCGGTTCTGTTGGTAGTCAACATAAAAGTCCAAAGGTCTCATTCTTCAATGATTACTCCACAGCGGTTGTACGAAGACGCAAAGCGTTTGATGAGGCGAAGGCTCGACTCAGGAGAATGAAGATGGACTACGCACTGTTGTACCCGGCCACATTGAAGATTATGGTCAACGGATCACCTAAAAAGCTCTACACACCTGAAGAGGCTGCTGCGTTTATTGACTCTCTCGGGTAAATAACTCTAAGCTGCGCCTCCACAGCATTGGATAACTTTGTTTATTTTTGGTTGAATCTGATCATGAAACAGTGGTGTGCGTCCTCACGTACTCCAGCTCAGTAATATTCGTATCTTTATTATTTTTCTTGCTAAAGTAATAGCCGCTATAGCTCAGGCTGAGATATGTGTGAATCCATATTGGTGCCCAGGCTTGGTTTTAGGTGGAAGAGCCTCAATCTTCTTCTATTGATTTTATTTTCCATATATATAAAGGATGAGGCTATTGAGCGGCAATGCGGACTTAAGAGTCTACATTTGAGAGTGGAAATCCCTGTATGTTAGCTAGTGGGAAAACCCCCTTTGGATCTTTACATGTTTAATTTTTGGGTTCAGTATAGTTCGAGTTCAGGGTTCATATTTTTTGTTTATGCTCAGTGAGATGGAGGAGAGTTCAACACATGGAAAAAGGTACCACCCCACTTTTACAGTAGGATCCAGTCTGAATATTGAATGGTCAAGATGCAATGGCAGATAACAGACTGCGTGTATGCACGTGGAACATTAGAGGGAGCCATAACCCCATTAAGAGGAAGAAAGTATTGTCTTTTTTGAAAAAGAAAATATTGATATTGCCCTGTTACAGGAAACCCATTTGGATGATAAGGAGCACTTGAAATTACAGCAAGGAGGATTTGGTCAAGTGTTTTTCTCATCATTTACATCCAGAAGTAGAGGGGTAGCAATTTTGGTGAAAAAGAACTTACCACTTAAGGTCTTGAATTGTGTGAAAGATAAATTTGGTCGCTTTGTTATAATTAATGGTACTTTACAAGGGCAGAACATTTCCATAATGAATATTTACTTCCCCCTGCTCACCCCCTGATTTCCTCACTAAAGCATTTCTAGACTTTTCAGAATTAAACTCAGACACTGCAGTGGTTGGAGGAGATTTTAACTGCTTGTTGAACCCCTTATTGATAAGTCTCCCAGCGGTATTGCTTCACTCTCCCTCAAGCAAAGTCACTTACAGCTATTTGTGATGATCTGGGGTATGCGGATGTCTGGAGAGCTTTCCATCCCTCCAACAGAGAGTTCACTTTTTTCTCTGCACCTCATGGATGTCAGACTAGAATAGACTATTTTTTTATGCCCAGGACGTCTTTGCAGTCTGTTTTATCTGCTAGGATAGGAAGCATAGTCATATCTGATCATGCTGAGGTGATCCTGGACATAAAACTCAACGGGGCATTCAATCGGTCAAGACATTGGAGGTTGAACACAACCATTCTTAAAGACCATACATTCACATCATATTTTATAACAGAGTTTAAAGCATTTTTCTCTATTAACTCTCAATCAACAGATAACCCCTCGCTCCTTTGGGAGACCTGTAAAGCGTATGCCAGGGGTCTGATTATGTCATACACAGCTACTAAGAGACGGAAAAAGTGGGAAAAGCAAAAAATGTTAGAGGGTGAATTAGGAACTAAAGAGAAGGACTACATTAAAACGCCCACTCCTGCCCTATTAAAGGAAATATCAGTCATTAGATCAACGTTAGACTCTCTCCTAACACAGGACGCTGAAAAGAAAATGAGATTTGTCAGGCAAAAGCTATATGAACATGGCGATAAGCCAGGAAAGTACTTGGCATACCTAGCTAAAAAGAGGGCTGACTCTCAGTCAATTGCTACTATTACTGATTCTGATGGTAATCATTTATATGAAAATAAATTGATAAGTGACTCATTTAAGAAATTTTATACAAACCTTTATGCCTCAGAACTGCCAAAAGATGCACCCAAATTAATGGAGAACTTCTTTGGTAAGATTGAGCTCCCTACTATCTCCGAAGAACAGAGGTCCCTCCTCAATGCCCCTATTACCAAGGAAGAGATAATGTTCGCAATTAAGAATCTGCAAAATGGTAAGGCCCCAGGACCAGATGGGTTTTGTAGTGAGTTCTATAAAGAGTTCCATGGCCTGATCCTTGAGCCATTGTGTGATATGTTTAACCACTCATTTTCAAATGACCAACTCCCTCAAACGCTGAGAGAAGCCAACATTTCACTTATTCTCAAAAAGGGAAAATGTCCAGAGTCTTGTTCCTCGTACAGACCAATTTCCCTTCTGAATGTGGATAGAAAATTGCTTTCTAAAATTCTAGCCACAAGATTAGAGGACTCATTGCCACTAATTGTGAAAGGAGACCAAACTGGCTTCATTAGGGGCCGTAAGTCATGCAACAACGTCAGGCGGCTTCTTAATGTAATTCAAGCCTACCAACAAAGTGCTGTGGATGGTCTTGTGCTCTCCCTAGATGCTGAGAAGGCATTTGATCGTGTGGAGTGGTCTTACCTATTATTTGCTCTAAATAAATTTGGTCTGGGGGACAACTTTATAAAATGGGTGAAAGTTTTATATGATGATCCTCAGGCTGCTGTCCTTACTAATGGGCTACGGTCAAATAGCTTCCCTATACACAGAGGTACCAGACAGGGCTGTCCTTTATCCCCCTCCTCTTTGCACTCGTTATGGAACCACTAGCCGAGGCCATCAGGGTAACGCCTGCTATACAGGGGCTGCTCATTGGTGATGTTCACCATAAAATAAGCTTGTATGCTGATGATGTCCTGATATTCATCTCTAGTCCCGAGACTTCAATTACACCTCTTATTAATATTATTGAATTATTCAGCGGATTCTCAGGCTACAAGATTAACCTTACTAAGTCAGAGGCTATGCCACTTGGTAGCCTGCATTCTGTACCTAATACTTCTCCCCCCTTCCCTTTTAAATGGTCTCCCTCAGGTTTCAGGTATCTGGGTATATTTGTAACTCCTAAATTCCAGCTAATGTACAAAGCCAATTTTGTTCCTTTGTTTGATACAATAAGACAGGATCTGGAGCGCTGGAACTCCTCCCCATTTCTTGGTTGGGTAGAATATCCCTCTTGAAAATGAACGTTTTACCCAGACTACTTTACCCAATCCAAATGATCCCAGTATTACTCTCCAATAAGGTAATAAAGGATGTAAATGGATGGCTAAGTTCCTTTATATGGAGTAAGCGCAAGCCAAGACTTAAGATGGCAATATTGCAGCTGCCAAGTTCTATGGGCGGCTTGGACCTGCCCAATATCAAGTTCTATCAATGGTGTGCCCACCTTTGTTATATTTCTGACTGGATCACAAATGATGACTCCTCTATTTGGTTAGACATTGAGACTTCTCTTTCAAAATACCCCTTACAGGATCTTTTATTTTTCAGAAGTTTCAAGTCTGTAGAAGAACACTGCAATAATCCAGTTACACTTAACACACTCAAAGTATGGAGGTCAGTTCAACGCTTCCTGGGAAGGTCCAAACTAACCTCTGCTCTTACCCCAATTCTTAACAACCCAGATTTCAGCCCAGGATTGCTGGATGCTGGCTTTAACTTATGGCTTAATAAGGGCATACGCAGGCTAAACGACTTATTTGCTGATAAGATTTTGTTGTCATTTGAGCAGATGGTCGAGAAATATCGACTCCCAAAGCAGGACTTTTCCGCTTCCTACAAGTAAGACATTATATTCTGGAGAGCACCACCTTAATTGGTAACCCTGATGTGTCTGTCATTGAAAGAATGCTTTTTTTTCCCACAAAGGAAGATGTCTGTAAGTCTGTTTTATGATACTTTAAGGTCCTTTTCTGCTGTCAACACACAGAGGGTGAAACAAGTGTGGGAGAAAGAATTGTCTGTTACTATTGACGAAGAGATGTGGGAGGACATTTGGAGATATGCAAAAACAATATCTATATGTAACCGTACTAGAGCAATCCAATTAAGAATAATACACAGATTGCATATATCCCCAAATCGCAGACATGCTTTTAGCCCCACTTCCTCTTCCCCTCAGTGTCTCAAATGCAAAACTGATACAGGCACCCTAACACATTGTTTATGGTCATGTACCAAAATACAAAGATACTGGTCTGGTGTCCTGCAAGAAATTGAAAAGATCCTAGGGGTTGATCTAGAATTGGACCCAGTTTCTTTACTGTTGGGTCTCCCTAGTAGGCATGTTACTTCTGTCTGTAAAAGGAGGCTTTACAACATCCTTACCTTCGCAGCGAGGAAAAACATCCTTTTACAGTGGATTAGTGATAAGGTTCCTTCTATTAAAGACTGGCATAAGATACTATTTGAATGGGTGCCTCTGGAATATCTGACATGTACATTGCATTCTAAAACAGACCAGTTCTACAAAGTATGGGAACCTTATCTAAATTATCTAGAACCTGAGGTATCAACTATTATGCTGCAAGGTTTCTCTTAGAATGGCGGGGATCTATGTATTTCAGAACTACACTGTACGTTCCATGTGTGGAACCTAACCTCTTGGTTTAAACTGAGCTTTTTTGTTTAATTTCTGTTTGTAAGTTTGTTTAAAATGTATGTATTGAGAGACGCAATGATGGTGATGGGGTGAGAGAGGCACAGAGCGGGAAGAGAAATGGTGTACGTATGTATGGGTGTGTATAGGTGGATGCGTGCGTGTGTGTATGTATGCATAGGTGTGTGTGTATATGCATGGGTATATGTACATGTGTGTATGTATGTATGTATGTGTATATATATGCACGTAGATATGGGTAAGTGGGGGCTGTTTTTCTTTTTGTTCTGTGTGCTTTGTCTCTGTATCTCTTAATATGGGTGAAAATTGTGAAATTTCAATAAAAATACTGTTACAAAAAA
>NW_025754429.1:0-9149 GCF_021184085.1 Oncorhynchus gorbuscha | reverse complement strand
ACACCAAAGACTATTGAAGGGGATGTGTATCCAGTCCTCTCCCTCCTCCACACCAAAGACTATTGAAGGGGATGTGTATCCAGTCCTCTCCCTCCTACACCAAAGACTATTGAAGGGGATGTGTCCAGTCCTCTCCCCTCCTCCAGTCCAAAGACTATTGAAGGGGATGTGTATCCAGTCCCCTCCTACACCAAAGACTATTGAAGGGATGTGTATCCAGTCCTCTCCCCTCCTACACCAAAGACTATTGAAGGGGATGTGTATCCAGTCCTCTCCCCTCCTACACCAAAGACTATTGAAGGGGATGTGTATCCAGTCCTCTCCCTCCTACACCAAAGACTATTGAAGGGGATGTGTATCAGTCCCTCCTACACCAAAGACTATTGAAGGGGATGTGTATCCAGTCCCCTCCCCTCCTACACCAAAGACTATTGAATGTGTATCAGTCCCTCCTCCTACACCAAAGACTATTGAAGGGGTGTATCCAGTCCTCTCTCCTCCTACACCAAAGACTATTGAAGGGGATGTGTATCCAGTCCCCTCCCTCCTACACCAAAGACTATTGAAGGGGATGTGTATCCAGTCCTCTCCTCCTACACCAAAGACTATTGAAGGGGATGTGTATCCAGTCCCCCCCTCCTACACCAAAGACTATTGAAGGGGATGTATCCAGTCCTCCTCCCTCCTACCAAAAAAGACTATTGAACTATTGAAGGGGATGTGTATCCAGTCCCCTCCCCTCCTACACCAAAGACTATTGAACTATTGAAGGGGATGTGTATCCAGTCCTCTCCCCTCTTACACCAAAGACTATTGAAGGGGATGTGTATTTTTGCGAGGCCAAGCTTTATACGTGTGTGGTCAGCTGCCTTGCAAAATAACAGGACATGAGGTAGGCGTCTGAGTTTTTTTACCCCTGCTTTTCAGTCAAAGTCCAAAGGTCAAAAAGCATCCTCAATCAAAGTGTGTGTGTGCTGGCTTCACACAGAAAAACATTTTAATTAAATTTCTCTCAGAAATCTCTCAAAATGATCAAGCAAATCATTCGTTAATGATTGAGTCACAGTGCGGTGGGAGAAAAATGCACCTCTTGGGCCCACCGAGTGAGAGAACCTCTCTCAAGCACAGAGATTTCCCCTGCTGCTTGTATTTTCTGAATGCTACTTTATCGTTCCGACTTCGCTCAATAGTGCTCCACAAAAACATTGCCCCCTGGGAACCTATTCAGAGGGGCGGGAAGAGCAAAAAGGTCACTCAGTGCTAAACTCAGAGCAGTGGCCGTACTCAGTGGTAGTGGACGCCAGGGGGGCTGGCTCAAAAGATCTGCCACCCGCCATGTAGGGCGGGTCCGACCGTCTTGTCGGTTTACAACACTTTGTGTAAGGCCCATTTACAATGTGGCGGCCATTATTGTTGCTCTCCAAAGTGCCTCTTCATTTGACCCATGTCTCTTTCTGAGCCAAAACAATTGTGTCTCTCCTCCCTTCAGCAACTTAGATGATGACCCGCTGATGACCCTAACCTGTCAATCCAATTTGTAAGTCGCTCTGGATAAGAGCGTCTGCTAAATGACTTAAATGTAAATGTAAATCACCCAGCCACCTCCTGTTTCTCTGTCTTCTGATTGTAATATAAAGCCAATATAAAGTGTTATGGGCCGACAATGGTATCAGTAGGTTGAATGAATGGAGCTTGTAATTTAAAGGTGGCACACTCTAACGCCTAAGGGGCCCTTGAGCTTGCCAATAAATGTTTATGGCACTGTGTTAGTGCCTCAAGACCCCAGTTTGAGACAGTTTGCTAAAGGAGGAAAACAATCCTTCCATTAACAGGTTATGTGATTATAATTAATGGACATTTTTGAAGGGGTTAATACATTTCTCGTAAGGGAAAATCAAGTCTGGAATTTCAAAGTGGAAATTACAGACTTCAGAAGCCTTTTTAAACCTCAAATACACTACAAGTTGTACATTTCCTAAAAGTTCTCCTGAACTGTATTAAAGGGAGATGATTATTAGTGACCTCCTCCCCAGGTCCATGTAGGCTCCTGCATGTCTGCGTGGCTGTTCCCGTAAACACATCTTTCTTCTTGTTGACACGTTTATCTATTTCTCCCCATGTTATTCACTCTTTTATATTATTCAGCGGAGCCCAATAGACACCAGAGTCTCATTTTCAATGGTGCCCTGAGGACGTAAAAGAAAATATAAAACTACAAGATATAATAACAGGTCCATTACATTAGAACATCACAAACATCACAGGCATCATAAAACAAGTTATTAAAGTCAATCAATCAAAAGAATTGCACACCTCGGTGAACACGTTTATCATCAGGGTTTTAAACTGCCCTAGTGGCACCAGGCAATCCAAATGGAATCCATTTTGTAAGTGATTCCCCCAAAATAAAATAAAAATACAGATATATCTAGTTCTGTGGTGACCCGAGGAACCTCAAGAGTTGACCAACCCTGTGAATGGGTTTGGCATCTCATGTTTTATACTTTAACAACAAAGTCAGACTGTAATGAGGACCAGCCAACTTACGGGACTGTAATGAGGACCAGCCAACTTACGGGACTTTACATTTACATTACATTTAAGTCATTTAGCAGACGCTCTTATCCAGAGCGACTTACAAATTGGTGCATTCACCTTATGACATCCAGTGGAACAGTCACTTTACAATAGTGCATCTAAATCTTAAAGGGGGGGGGGGGGTGAGAGGGATTACTTATCCTATCCTAGGTATTCCTTAAAGAGGTGGGGTTTCAGGTGTCTCCAGAAGGTGGTGAGTGATTATTTAGGGTTCTGCACTCACATCACACTCCATACTTCTTTTGCAGGGCTCCTACTGAAGCGTCCTCAAGTCCAGCTTGACGAAGAAAGTTAAACAATTCTTGTAGAACTTTCTTCTCAGGGTTGGACATGAACATGACAGCCATATCGAACCGCCTCACACCGGCCAGATTCCTGAGGATCTCCAGTATGACAGGTGGCTCTTCCTTCTTGATGTAGAAGCTTTGTAACGTCCTTAGAATCTGATTGAGCATGTCTGGTTCAAGAGAGCTCTGGAAGATCTTTGCATAAGCCTGAGGCTGGATTTGCTTCAAATACTTGTAGATGACTTCAGGGCCATTTCCAATCTTCCTTAGGTCTGCCTCTAGCTGGAAGCTGTTGGTGGGGGCAGGAGGTACGAGCTCAGTTGATGGTGTAGCAGGCGGTTCTGTTGGTTCACTGACAGTTGCCTCCCTGTGCTGCTGTGTCTGTGCTCTCACAGCATACCCTACAGGCCCTTTGACAGGGGAATGTGAGGGGAGGTTTGATGTTTCTTCAATCTTCGGGATCTTAGCACTGGGGGAGGTAGAGGGGGGTGAGGCCTGACCCTCTCTCACAGTGTCTGCAATGGAGGTGGTCTTCTGGTGCCTAACACGGGGGGCTGTGGTTGAAGTCAACACAGCCAAGGACTCCTCCTGGACCAGGATCTTTCCACAAACCTCTTCAATGTCCACTCTACTCAATGGCTTGGTTGACTGCAGGTCAGGTGGTTTGTTAATTGGCTGTACTGTTCTCCGCTGTGCATGCTCTTCTGTTGCCAGCAGACCACTGGTGTCCATGTCAATTGCAATCTTCTTCATCTCACAAAATGCCTGCTTGTTTCCTGGTTCTAGCTTCAGGACCTCCTCAAAATCTTCTTTAGCTTGTTTGAGCAGTCCCAGAGCAGCCCTGGCTGTCCCTCTGCGGGCAAAGGCCTTTGAATAGGTGCCATCCAGGGCTATTGCTTTACTACAGTCCTCCTCAGCCTCTTTATATCTCTGCAGCTTTAAGTAAGCCATGGCCCGGTTGGCAGGCAGGAGGACTTTAATGAGGACCAGCCAATTTACGGGACTGTAATGAGGACCAGCCAACTTACGGGACTTTAATGAGGACCAGCCAACTTACGGGACTTTAATGAGGACCAGCCAACTTACGGGACTTTAATGAGGACCAGCCAATTTACGGGACTTTAATGAGGACCAGCCAACTTACGGGACTTTAATGAGGACCAGCCAACTTACGGGACTTTAATGAGGACCAGCCAACTTACGGGACTTTAATGAGGACCAGCCAACCTTTTGATAAGGGTACAGTGGTGAGTATTGAAACTGTTACCTGTGATAAAACGAAAGGCGCCATTGTAGACGGCATCCAAAGGTTTAAGTGATGTCACCATAGTCAAGAACTGTCAGGAAAGTTGACTGTACAATCTGCTTCCTGCTATTTAGAGAGGCAATATCTATTTATAAAAAGAAGCCCACTTTAAATCTTAGCTTTTTAACAAATTCATCAATATGTTTTTTAAACATCAAATCTTTATCAATTCAAATGCCCAGATGTATATAGGTGAGAACCCGATCGATGAGAGAACCATCCAATGAATGAAAGTAGTCCATCTGAAATGTTTTGTTGAGAATTAGAGAACAACGTGTATTTAGTCTGGCCGACACAACACAGCCTGCCTCCCAAATGGTGCACTATTCCCTCTTAAGTGCACTACTTTTGGCCAGGACCCTGTAATGGATGTTGGTGGAGGAAGGTGAGGACCAAGGTGCAGCGTGGTACGTGTTCATCTTTTTTTATTCGAAACTGAACACTGTATAGCAAAACAATAAAGAGAACAACCGAAACAGTCCTGTCTGGTGCAGACACAAAAACAAAGCAACAACCCATAATACCCTGGTGGGAAAAGGCTACCTAAGTATGGTTCCCAATCAGAGACAACGATAGACAGCTGCCTCTGATTGAGAACCAAACACAGAAAGCCACACTCAGGGAACAGATAACCAATGAATAAGGAAAGGACGGACCTTAAAGGATATTGCCAAAAATAGTTCACCCTCTATGGATCCCATAGCATATGTCTTAACCCCATCTATTAGGATTTATTTATCATACTCAGATGCTGAGGACTTCAATATCCTGCCACCACACCCACCCAGAACATGAGATTATATAGATGTGCATAGATCATAGATGTCCACCCCAAATTGAATTCTATTTTCCAAATCTGACCAAAAGAGGTCCGGGAAAGATCGTGGAAATCAGCCCTCCAGAAAATCATTTGTGAACAGTGATCAGAGCTGGGACGATTAACCCAAAATTATTGACACTGACTATAACGACCACTTATCATGGTTGTTTTGCTGATATTGCTCATTACGAAAAGTAGCCTATACCAGAGAAATGTGAAGTTTTAAATTAAATTAGAGTGCTAATGTGGGTGATTGTTAATGGGATAATTGATAGCTACAACATTCAATCAAGTAGCAGTAGTTTAACCTCTCTTGGGTAGGGGGCAGTATTTTCACGTCCGGATGAATAGCGTGCACAAAGTAAACTGCCTGTTTTGTCAGGCCCAGAAGCTAGGATATGCATATAATTAGATAGATTTGGATAGAAAACACTCTAAAGTTTCTAAAACTGTTAAATTAATGTCTGTGAGTATAACAGAACTGATATGGCAGGCAAACCCTGAGGACAAACCATCCCCCCCAAAAAACAATTCAGCCTACCACTGTTTTCAATGGCTGTCACTTTTTTTTATAAGGCGAAATCCTCCCAGATTGCAATTCCTAGGGCTTCCACTAGATGTCAACAGTCTTTAGAAAGAGTTTCATGCTGGTTTTTGGAAAAATGGCTACCATTTTGTCTGTAGTGTTTCCAAGCGCGTAAAATAGAGCACGTTCTTTGGTATTTTTCGGAGGTAAAGACTAACGATTCTCAGTATTAAATTGTATTGTTTATTTACGTACTAGGGTACCTAAGGTTTAATTAGAAATGTTTTTTGACTTGTTTGGAAAAGAAAAAGGACCATTTGTGATGTATCTGGGACCTTTTGGAGTGCCAACAGAGGAAGATCATCAAATGTAAGGCATTTATTATATCGCTATTTCTGACTTTCGTGGCGCACCTGCCTGGTTGAAATATGTTTTTCATGCTTTTGTACGCGGGGCGCTGTCCTCAGATAATCACATGGTGTGCTTTCGGCGTAAAGCCTTTTTGAAATCTGACACAGTGGCTGGATTAACAAGAAGTTAAGCTTTATTTTGATGTATTACGTGATTTTATGAAAGTTAAATATTTATAATTCTGTAGTTTGAATTTTGCAATCTGCTATTTCACTGGATGTTGGCCAGGTGGGACGCCACCTGCCCATAAGAAGTTTAAAGGGTAGTTAAAAAGATCTGTGGTTGACATTAATGTTGTAAATGTATGATTATATTTATCATTATTGTATTCATTCACGCAATTTATTGCAATATGGATTTTTTTTATAGATATGCTAAAGAGCTCATCTTGAATCTATACAATGGCCTCTTCTGTCACACCCTGATCTGTTTCACCTGTCTTTGTGATTGTCTCCACCCCCTCCAGGTGTCGCCCATCGTCCCCATTATCCCCTGTGTATTTATTCCTGTGTTCTCTGTTTGCAGCCTGGGAACTACCGATGGATCTCGACTCGCTAATCGCCTTGACCATTCGGATCGATGGATGACTACGGGAATGAAGGAAGGAGAAGAGAGTCGATTCCACCTCACCTCCGAGGTATCCTGGAAATCCCCAATGGCTCCGTTGCCGAGAGAACCCGAGGCTACCCAAGCTTCCATGAGAGCCTCCGAAGACTGACGATTCACCTCTTCCCGAGCCCATGCAACAAGGCAGAGATAGGCTGTCTCCAGCTGAACATCTATACAGGCTTTACACTAAGAGTTGCCTGTATCGCGAGACTACTGGTCATATTTGTCTCCACCTGTCCACTAAAAGACCAGGCTCACCAGTAAGAGCGAGTACTCTGGTGGGCCATATGGAGAACTTTTCCTCTCGCCTTACTCGCATTCCTTTTCATGCCATGTTGCTGTGGGGGAACCAGTCAAAATCTTTCCGGGTACTCCTCGACTCTGGGGCTGATGAGAGCATTATGGACGCTACCCTGGCCTCCGAGCTGGATATCCCCACTCAGCCTCTCTCTATTCCCATGGACGTTGGAGCACTGGATGGGCACTCTATGCATTTTGAGAAAGAACACCTCTGTGAGGTGTTCAGTAAGGCCCGGGCCACTTCGCTGCTGCCGCACCGACCCTATGACTGCAGGATTGATCTTCTTCCAGGCACCACTCTGTCCCGGGTACGACTGTACTCTCTGTCGGGTCCAGAGACCACGGATATGGAGACCTACATTGTGAACTCCCAAGCTGCCGGGTTCATCCGTCCTTCTGCCTCCCCCGTCAGCACAGGGTTCTTCTTTGTGGAGAAGAAGGACAAAACCCTGCGTCCGTGCATCGACTACCGAGGTCTCAACGACATCCCGGTAAAGAACCACTACCCGCTGCCTCTCATCTCGTCAGCCTTCGAGCCACTCTGGGGTGCCACAGTGTTCTCCAAGCTGGACCTACAGAACGCCTACCACCTGCTGCGGATACGGGAGGGGGATGATTGTAAGACTGCCTTCAACATATCCAGTGGCCACTACGAGTACCTGGTCATGCCCTTTGGGCTTACCAAAGCCCCTGCTGTGTTCCAGGCTCTGGTTAATGATGTTCTCCGTGACATGTTGAACCAGTTTGTTATTGTCTACCACGATGACATCCATGTCTTCTCCTGCTCCACCCAAGAACATGTGCTCCACATCCGACAGGTTAGAGATGCCTCTTCAAGGTGCGGGACTCTAACCCGGAAGCTTACAAGAAGAAATCCTGCTATACCCTGCAACGAACCATCAAACAGGCAAAGAGTCAATACAGGGCTAAGATTGAATCATAATACACCGGCTCCGACGCTCATCTTATGTAGCGGGGCTTGCAAACTATTACAGACTACAAAGGGAAGCACAGCCGCGTGCTGCCCAGTGACACAAGCCTACCAGACGAGCTAAATCACTTCTATGCTCGCTTCGAGGCAAGTAACACTGAGGTATGCATGAGAGCATCAGCTGTTCCGGATGACTGTGTGATCACACATTTAAACAGGTCAACATACACAAGGCTGCGGGGCCAGACGGATTTCCAGGACATGTGCTCCGGGCATGTGCTGACCAACTGGCAGGTGTCTTCACTGACATTGTCAACATGTCCCTGATTGAGTCTGTAATACCAACATGTTTCAAGCAGACCACCATAGTCCCTGTGGCCAAGAACACAAAGGCAACCTACCTAAATGACTACAGACCCGTAGTACTCACGTCCGTAGCCATGAAGTGCTTTGAAATGTTGGTAATGGATCACATCAACACCATAATCCCAGAAACTCACTCCAATTTGCATACTGCCCAAACAGATCCACAGATGTTGCAATCACTATTGCTCTCCACACTGCCCTTTCCCACCTGGACAAAATGAACATTTATGTGAGTATACTATTCATTGACTACAGCTCAGCGTTCAACACCATAGTACCCTCAAAGCTCATCACTAAGCTAAGGATCTTGGGACTAAACAACTTCTGCCACGCTGATCCTCAACACTGGGGCTCCAAAGGGGTGCGTGCTCAGTCCCCTCCTGTACTCCCTGTTCACTCATGACTGCACGGCCAAGCCCGTCTCCAACACCCTCATTAAGTTTGCCGATCACCAACAACGACGAGACAGCCTATAGGGAGGAGGTCAGATACCTGGCCATGTGGTGCCAGGACAACAACCTCTCCCCCAATGTGATCAAGACAGCACTCCCTCTCTTGCTCTTGGTCCTCCTCATCTTTGTAAGTCACCTTGATTTTGCACCTGTGTGTTTCATCAGTTTCTTTATAAAAATATTTAGCGAACTCCATGACAGTAGCTAAAGCAAGGGGATATAGCAGCACACAAATGCATGCTGGGCCGGTTAAAATCCCTGCCTCCACTTCAAGCACCATGGAATGTGACTATGTGAATATGAAAACCAACTCTGAACTTAAAATATTAAGTAAAACAGTTCTATTCCAAAATCTTTATGTATCAGCTATTTAGGGATGTTTCTGTAGAAGCATAGTGAAATAATGAAAACCAATTGGATGCTAACATTAGCAATGTGCCAACATGACAAACTAGGACATCCAAACGGTGGTTTGATTCTCCCTGGGTAATACAACGGTGGTTTGATTCTCCCTAGGTAATAAAACAGTGGATTGATTCTCCC
>NW_025754428.1:0-9150 GCF_021184085.1 Oncorhynchus gorbuscha | reverse complement strand
TGTCATGCAGGTGAATGAGGACCCAAAAGCGACTTGGCGAAAACAGAGTATTTAATCCAGAATAAACTTTACAAAACAAAAAGCATAATACTACACGTAAAGACGAGAACGGGACTGAGACTTGACGAGAACTGCAGGTTGCCTGGAAGGCACTTGAACCTAGCAGACTCAGAGACACCTGCTCATACCACGCAGCATCTGAGGGAAACACGACACGACAGGGCAAAACATAGACACAGCACGGTGAATTATAAATGAGGATCCGACAGGGCAGGTACGGGAAACAAGGAGTGAAATAGGGACTCTAATCAGGGAAAAGGATCGGAACAGGTGTGGGAAGACTAAATGATGATTAGGGAATAGGGAACAGCTGGGAGCAGGAACGGAAACGATAGAGAGAGAAGAGAGAGCGAGAGAGGAGAGAGGGAGGGGAGAGAGAGGGATAGAAAGAGGGAAAGAACCTAATAAGACCAGCAGGAGGGAAACGAATAGAATGGGAAGCACAGGGACAAGACAAGATAATAAATGACAAAAACATGACAGTACCCCCCACTCACCGAGCGCCTCCTGGCGCACTCGAGAGGAATCCTGGCGGCAACGGAGGAAATCATCAATGAGTGAACGGTCCAGCACGTCCCGAGACGGAACCCAACTCCTCTCCTCAGGACCGTAACCCTCCCAATCCACTAAGTATTGGTGACCCCGGCCCCCGAGAACGCATGTCCATGATCTTATGTACCTTGTAGAAAAGGTGCGCTCACAAGGACGGAGGGGGAGGGAAGACGAACGGGGGCAGCGAAGAAAGGGCTTAACACAGGAGACATGGAAGACAGGATGGACGCGACTAAGATGTCGCGGAAGATAGCTAGGTCGCACAGCGACAGGATTGACGACCTGGGAGACACGGAATGGACCAATGAACCGTATGGAGTCAACTTACGAGAAGTTGTCGTAAGAGGAAGGTTGCGAAAGTGGAAAGCCACACCCTCTGGCCGCAACAATACCTAGACTCTAATCCTGCTTATTGGCGGCTCTCACAGTCTGTGCCCTGTAGCGGCAAAGTGCAGACCTCACCTCCTCCAGGTGCGCCACAACGTTGGACAAACGCTTGAGCTGAGGGAACGCTGACTCGGCAAGCTGGGAAGAGAATAGAGGAGGCTGATAACCCAGACTACTCTGAAACGGGGAGATAACCCGTAGCAGACGCCAAGGAAGCGTAGCTGTGAGCGTATTCTGCCCAGGGGAGCTGTTCTGCCCAAGACGCAGGGTTTCTGAAAGAAAGGCTGCGTAGTATGCGACCAATCGTCTGATTGGCCCTCTCTGCTTTCTGACCGTTAGACTGGGGATGAAACCCGGAAGAGAGACTGACGGACGATACCAATCAAACGACAGAACTCCCTCCAAAACTGTGATGTGAATTGCGGGCTCTGTCTGAAACGGCGTCTAACGGGAGGCCATGAATTCTGAACACATTCTCGATAATGATTTGTGCCGTCTCCTTAGCGGGAAGGAAGTTTAGCGAGGGAAATGAAATGTGCCGCCTTAGAGAACCTATCACAACCGTAAGAATCACAGTCTTCCCCGCAGACAAAGGCAGACCGGTAATGAAGTCTAGGGCGATGTGAGACCATGGTCGAGAAGGAATGGGAGCGGTCTGAGACACCGGCAGGAGGAGAGTTACCCGACTTAGTCTCGCGCGCAGTCCGAACAAGCAGCCACGAAACGGCGCGTGTCACGCTCCTGAGTCGGCCACCAAAAGCGCTGGGCGAATAGACGCAAGAGTGCCTCGAACACCGGGATGACCAGCTAACTGGCAGAGTGAGCCCACTGAAGAACAGCCAGACGAGTGGAAACAGGAACGAAAAGGAGGTTACTAGGACAAGATGGCGACGCAGTGTGCGTGAGTGCTTGCTTAACCTGTCTTTCAATTCCCCAGACTATCAACCCGACAACACGCCCATAAGGAAGAATCCCTCGGGATCAGTAGAAGCCACAGAAGAACTAAACAGACGGATAAGGCATCAGGCTTGGTGTTCTTGCTACCCGGACGGTAAGAAATCACAAACTCAAACGAGCGAAAAAACAACGCCTAACGAGCTTGACGGGCATTAAGTCGCTTGGCAGAATGGATGTACTCAAGGTTCTTATGGTCTGTCCAAACGACAAAGGAACGGTCGCCCCTCCAACCACTGTCGCCATTCGCCTAGGGCTGCTTGATGGCGAGCAGTTCACGGTTACCCACATCATAGTTGCGCCAGATGGCGACAGGCGTATGAGAAAATAAGCAAGGATGAACCTTATCGTGGGACTGGAAGCGCTGGGATAGAATGGCTCTACGCCATTTCCTGAAGGCCAACTCGACAATGAATTGTCTAGTGACGTCAGAGTAACGAGGATAGGAGCGGACGTGAAACGCTCTTTTAGAAGATCAAAAAGCCTCCCTGGGCGGAACCGACCACTTAAAACACGCCTTGACAGAAGTAAGAGCTGTGAGAGGGGCAGCAACTTGACCGAAATTACTAATGAAACGCCGATAGAAATTAGCGAAACCTAAAAGCGCTGCAACTCGACACGTGACCTTGGAACGGGCCAATCACTGACAGCTTGACCTTAGCGGAATCCATCTGAATGCCTTCAGCGGGAAATAACGGAAACCGAGAAAGTAACGGAGGAGACATGAAAAGAGCACTTCAGCCTTTACGTAGAGACAATTCTCTAAAAAGGCGCTGTAGAACACGTCGAACGTGCTGAACATGAATCTCGAGTGACGGTGAAAAAATCAGGATATCACAAGATAGACAAAAACAAAGATGTTCAGCATGTCTCCCCAGAACATCATTAACTAATGCCTGGAAAAACAGCTGGGCGATTACACCAAACGGCAGAACCCGGTACTCAAAATGCCCTAACGGAGTGTTAACGCCGTTTCCACTCGTCCCCTCTGATGCGCACGAGATGGTAAGCGTTACGAAGGTCCAACTTAGTAAAGTGACCTGGCTCCCTGCAGAATCTCGAAGGCTGATGACATAAGGGGAAGCGGATAACGATTCTTAACCGCATGTCATTCAGCTCCTCGATTACCACGCAGGGGCGCAGAGTACCGTCCTTCTTCTTAACAAAAAGAACCCCGCCCGGCCGGAGAGAAGAAGGCACTATGGTACCGCGCCAAGAGACACAGATAAATAATCCTCGAGAGCCTTACGTTCGGGAGCCGAGAGAGTATAGTCTACCCCGAGGAGGAGTGGTCCCCGGAAGGAGATCAATACTACAATCATACACCGGTGAGGAGGAAGGGAGCTGGCTCCTCGGGACCGACTGAAGACCGTGCGCAGATCATGATATTCCTCCGGCACTCCTGTCAAATCGCCAGGTTCCTCCTGAGAAGTGGGGACAGAAGAAATGGGAGGGATGGCAGACATTAAGCACTTCACATGACAAGATACGCCCAGGATAGGATAGAATTACAAAACCAATTAATAGAAGGATTATGACATACTAGCCAGGGATGACCCAAAACAGGTGTGAAAGGTGAACGAAAAATCAAAAAGAAATAGTCTCACTGTGGTTACCAGATACTGTGAGAGTTAAAGGTAGTGTCTCAAATCTGATACTGGGAAGATGACTACCATCTAAGGCAAACATGGGCGTAGGCTTGTCTAACTGTCTGAAAGGAATGTTATGTTTCCGAACCCATGCTTCCCATGAAACAACCCTCAGCCCCAGAGTCAATCAAGGCACTGCATGTAGCATCCAACCGGTCCAGCGTAGATGGACCGACATAGTAGTACAAGATCTAGATGAAGAGACCTGAGTAGTAGCGCCACCAGTAGCCCTCCGCTTACTGATGGGCTCTGGCCTCTTACTGGACATGAATTAACAAAATGTCCATCAAATCCGCAATAGAGGCACAGGCGGCTGGTGATCCTCCGTTCCCCTCTCCTTAGTCGAGATGCGAATCCTCCCAGCTGCATGGGCTCAGTCTCAGAGCCAGAGGAGGGAGATGGTTGCGATGCGGAGCAGGGAAACACCGTTGATGCGAGCTCTCTTCCACGAGCCTGGTGACGAAGATCTACCCGTCGTTCTATGCGGATGGCGAGAGCAATCAAAGAGTCCACACTGGAAGGAACCTCCCGAGAGAGAATCTCATCTTTGACCACTGTGTGGAGTCCTCCAGAAAACGAGCGAGCAGCGCCGGCCTGCTCCAGTCACTAGAGGCAGCAAGAGTACGAAACTCTATAGAGTAATCCGTTATGGATCGATCACCTTGGCATAGGGAAGCCAGGACCCTAGAAGCCTCCCACCAAAAACTGAACGGTCAAAAAACCCGAATCATCTCCTCTTTTAAAGTTCTGGTAATTGTTAGAACAATCAGCCCTTGCCTCCCAGATAGCTGTGCCCCACTCGGGCCCGGCCAGTAAGGAGTGAAATGACGTAGCAACCCGAGCTCTCTCTCTAGAGTATATGTTGGGTTGAGAGAGAACACAATCTCACACTGGGTGAGAAAGGAGCGGCACTCAGTGGGCTGCCCGGAGTAGCAAGGTGGGTTATTAACCCTAGGTTCTGGAGGCTCGGCAGGCCAGGAAGTAACAGGTGGCACGAGACGAAGACTCTGGAACTGTCCAGAGAGGTCGGAAACCTGAGCGGCCAGGCTCTCCACGGCATGGCGAGCAGCAGACAATTCCTGCTCGTGTCTGCCGAGCATGGCTCCTTGGATCTCGACGGCAGTGTTACGAGCGTCTGTAGTCGCTGTCCATTCCTTGGTCGGATCCTTCTGTCATGCAGGTGAATGAGGACCCAAAAGCGACTTGGCGAAACAGAGTATTTAATCCAGAATAAACTTTACAAAACAAAAAGCATAATACTACACGTAAAGACGAACGGACTGGAGACTTGATCGAGAACTGCAGGTTGCCTCGAAGGCACTTGAACCTAGCAGACTCAGACACCTGCTCACCACGCAGCATCTGAGGGAAACACGACACGACAGGGCAAAACATAGACACAGCACGGTGAATTATAAATGAGGATCCGACAGGGCAGGTACGGGAAACAAGGAGTGAAATAGGGACTCTAATCAGGGAAAAGGATCGGGAACAGGTGTGGGAAGACTAAATGATGATTAGGGGAATAGGAACAGCTGGGAGCAGGAACGGAACGATAGAGAGAAGAGAGAGCGAGAGAGAGAGAGAGGGAGGGGGAGAGAGAGGGATAGAAAGAGGGAAAGAACCTAATAAGACCAGCAGAGGGAAACGAATAGAATGGGAAGCACAGGGACAAGACAAGATAATAAATGACAAAACATGACAGGACAGAGACCAGTCTCAAAATCAATCAGCAGCGTTTATTCTCGAGAGTACTGAACACGATACAGTTTACCACGGGTTATAAACTGAAAATGACATCATTAGTTTTTCAACTGTCCTGTCTCTTCTTCACCCTGTACAATGGCAGTATAGTTCTCAAGCCTTCCCACATCGTCTCTCCTAATTTAGATTATTTATGATCCGAGCCAAGGTCTGCCTGTGTAGATAAGCATTCTAGCCAGTCTAGCGATAAGTTAATTCATTTCTACCAAGGAACAGACAGTCATTGTTCTAATTCTTGATTATATTTACACACATTATATTCATTACTAGGATTAAAAGAAAATTCATACATATACAGTAACATAATAGTATTCTGATTAGTCAGTCCTGATTGAAATGTATACATAATTAGTCATTATTGATTTTTAAAAATCCCTTAACAAGTTTCTATCTTGCTTTAATATGAATCTCACCAGATTGGGTCTGCAGGATGATTAAAATTTCTCCCTAAGAATTAGCCACCTAACTTCCTCCCTGTAGCTCTGCAGTGAGGTCGTCGATATGATGGGGGAGTATATGTAGCTATTCTCTTTGACATGTGTCTTAGAAATGTGTATTAAGAATATTGGTAGAAGTAATAACTTGTCATACAGTAAATAATTTGTCTGGATTTCTTGACTCGGAAATGCCCTAAACTAAACTGTTGTTCTGAACTATCCTCTCTCGAGGTTATGGCGAAGGTGACCTCAGATGGTATCTTTGGACCACAGATGTATTGTAAATAAGAATATGTTCTTAACTGACTTGCCTAGTTAAATAAAGGTTCAATCAAAAAATAAATCAATAAAAATCTAGTTGCATGAAAGGGACAATTTGACTGAGAAAAGTGTGAACCTAAACCCCCTCTAACCGTCTGAAGTAATGAGGAGAAAATGGCGTTCAGTATGGTCCTTCACCACTTCTACCGTGAGACTTGAGTCCGAGCCAGCAACCTGTACACAGCATCCAGTCGATGCTATCAACTGCCTGTGCTCTCATGCCTTTTCTCTCAGGAGTGCGACAGAAGTCCATGTGGAGTGAGCAAACTTCTCTCATGTTGCTGGTATACTGGTTGGCAAATGGACAAGTCATAACAGACAGTAAAGGACAGTGTGAAAGACATTATCAAGGGACATCCACTTTGAACATGTGTGCCATCGGGAGGACTAACTTTAAAGTGATCTGAGGAAGAAAATTAAGAGACTCCAGAAGACTCAGTGACAGGGAGGGAAGGGGGTTGGTCAACTGTGCCTGTATTGAGGTATTAAGTTGATTGTAGAGGTCTACACACTGCAAAATGTATAGTAATTTAGACTAAGAATGCATTGAGATACTGATCTGTAATTATCACCAGAAAGTTCATGCTAGAATTATGGATAATTACACTGTATGTTAATGTAAATGTACATTCTGCTAGAGCCGATGTGTGCTAAATTGAGAGTTTTAACTTTGAGTGATAGAACCAACGTGAATCACTGAGCAATGTCATTCTAAATTTGGTTGGATAATTGGGTTTTAATTATGATTTGGAAACTGAATGATTTCCCTGACCTATTCCTGACAACATCTCTGATGATGAAGACCCCAATCCTGAGCATGAGGGCCCAAATGTAGAGCTCATGTTCCATACTGTGTGTACAAAGTGCCCAAAGAGGGGTCTCTGTCACTGGTTTAGGAAGGGTTCTAAACAAAAATGGACCTTTCCATCACACTGACCCCACCACTGTGCTAGTTGTCAGCAGGATGATTGTCCCATTTGCTGTAATGAAGCGTGTGTGTGATGTTAATTGTATGTTTTTTATTATTTTCCAGGGTCAGTGTTTTGATAAGGTAATTAAACTCAGCAACTCAAATGAAGGTTGTTTACCATGGAGGAAATGTCAGGCACCAGAAATATGTATTTTGTTTGTTTAAATGTATGCTTAACAATAATTATGTAATAAAGATACATTGATTGAAGAAATGACAAAGTCTAACGCACACGTGATTAGAATTTCCCACAACAAGAGGAAGTACTTTAAGCATATGTTTTTTGTTTCAGTCTCCTCCATCTCCACTAACCAAAGATAATTGTATGGATTTTTGTTTCTATTAATTATGTAAAAATGAACAGAAAGACTCATGTGAAGGACAAATTACAGAGGAATAACTTCTTGATACAATTCAAGCATTTAAGTCTGGAAAAACTCCAGGGTTGGATGGCAAACCAGTGGAGGTATAGCAAACCTTTTTGATGTACTCAGAGGACCGTTATTAGCATGTTTTAACCACTCCTACAAAAATGGTTGATTATGAGATACTCAACATGAAGGTCTTATTTCATAATTACTGAAACAGGATCCTATCAAGGCGCAAGGTGAGACCCAAATGCAGACACAGGAGGCAGATTGGAGTCTTACAATGTTTATTAATCCAAAGGGGTAGGCAAGAGAATGGTCGTGGACAGGCAAAAAAGGTCCAAACCAGATCAGAGTTCAAGAGGTACAGAGTGGCAGACAGGCTCATGGTCAGGTCAGGCAGGCGGGTACAAAGTCCAGAAACATGCAAGGGTCAAAACTGGGAGGACTAGAAAAAGGAGAATCCAAAAAGCAGGAGAACGGGAAAACCGCTGGTTGACTAGGAAACATACAAGACAAACTGGCACAGAGAGACAGGAAACACAGAGATAAATACACTGGGGAAAACAAGCGACACCTGGATGGGGTGTAGACAATAACGAGGACAGGTGAAATGGATCAGGGTGTGACTGTAAGTCGCTTTGGATAAAAGCGTCTGCTAAATGGCATATATATATATATATGTGACAGATCCATTGACAAAGCTGTAGGCCACTTACACTTCAGCGGAGTGATTCAAAAATTATAGCAAAATGCATAGCGCATAGAATTTAAAAAGTATTGTTGGATATTATTCCTCCTAATCAGACATGGACGATACATTGGCTATAATATAAGACAAGTACTGGAAACAATAGAACACTAAATCTGGGAAACATGGCCTGGTATTCATAGCGACTTTGAAAAAGCTTTTGATAAAGTACGACTGAATTTATTATTGTCAAAAGTTTGACACACCTACTCATTCCAGGGTTTTTCTTCATTTTTACTATTTTCTAGTAATAGTGAAGACATCAAACTGTGAAATAAAAATATGGAATCATGTAGTAACCAAAAAGTGTTAAACAAATCAAAATATGTTTTATATTTGAGATTCTTAAAAGTAGCCAACCTTGCTTTTGATGACAGCTTTGCAGACTCTGGCATTCTTCCTCAACTAGCTTTGTGTGCAAAGCAGTCATTAAGGCAAAGGGTGGCAACTTTGAAGAATCTCAAATATAAATATATATTTTGATTTGTTTAACACTTTTTTTGGATACTACATGATTCCATATGTGTTATTTCATAGATGTAATGTCTTTATTACATTCTACAATATAGAAAATAGTCCAAATAAAAACTTGAATGAGTAGGTGTCCAAACTTTTGGACTGGTACTATAAAATGGCAGTTATGTATAGTAACCCTAGGTATAAAATAGTAAATAATGGATTCTCTCAGAAAGTATTAAACTGTCAAGAGGAGTTAAACAAGGTTGTCCACTATCGGCATATCTATTTGTTATGGCCATCAAATGTTAGCTATTTTTTTTAAATCACCCTGATTAACTATTTAGTCATATCCCAGTTTACCTATTTGTTTATAGTCTTGCCTTACACCTAGTGACCTGTTTTTTAAATGATATGGGCAAAAAATATTCACATTTTATTTGAACGGCAAGCCAGACAAAATTAAACAGTCCTTTTTATA
>NW_025754427.1:0-9151 GCF_021184085.1 Oncorhynchus gorbuscha | reverse complement strand
ACAGGAGAAATCCATGAAGCTAAATGAGGAGACAGGAGACAGGAGAGATACATGAAGCTAACTGAGGAGTACAGGAGACAGGAGAGATACATGAAGCTAACTGAGAAGAACAGGAGAGATACATGAAGCTAACTGAGGAGACAGGAGAGATACATGAATCTAACTGAGGAGAACAGGAGAGATACATGAAGCTAACTGAGGAGAACAGGAGACAGGAGAGATACATGAAGCTAACTGAGGAGAACATGAGACAGGAGAGATACATGAAGCTAACTGAGGAGAACAGGAGACAGGAGAGATACATGAAGCTAACTGAGGAGACAGGAGAGATACATGAAGCTAACTGAGAAGAACAGGAGAGATACATGAAGCTAACTGAGAAGAACAGGAGAGATACATGAAGCTAACTGAGAAGAACAGGAGAGATACATGAAGCTAACTGAGAAGAACAGGAGAGATACATGAAGCTAACTGAGGAGAACAGGAGAGATACATGAAGCTAACTGAGAAGAACAGGAGAGATACATGAAGCTAACCGAGGAGACAGGAGAGATCCATGAAGCTAACTGAGGAGAACAGGAGAGATACATGAAGCTAACTGAGAAGAACAGGAGAGATACATGAAGCTAACTGAGGAGACAGGAGAGATCCATGAAGCTAACTGAGGAGAACAGGAGAGATACATGAAGCTAACTGAGGAGAACAGGAGAGATACATGAAGCTAACTGAGAAGAACAGGAGAGATACATGAAGCTAACTGAGGAGACAGGAGAGATACATGAAGCTAACTGAGGAGAACAGGAGAGATACATGAAGCTAACTGAGGAGAACAGGAGAGATACATGAAGCTAACTGAGAAGAACAGGAGAGATACATGAAGCTAACTGAGGAGACAGGAGAGATCCATGAAGCTAACTGAGGAGAACAGGAGAGATACATGAAGCTAACTGAGGAGACAGGAGACAGGAGACAGGAGAGATACATGAAGCTAACTGAGGAGAACAGGAGAGATACATGAAGCTAACTGAGGAGAACAGGAGAACAGGAGAGATACATGAAGCTAACTGAGGAGAACAGGAGAAATCCATGAAGCTAAATGAGGAGACAGGAGACAGGAGAGATACATGAAGCTAACTGAGGAGTACAGGAGACAGGAGAGATACATGAAGCTAACTGAGAAGAACAGGAGATACATGAAGCTAACTGAGGAGACAGGAGAGAAACATGAATCTAACTGGAGGAGAACAGGAGAGATACATGAAGCTAACTGAGGAGAACAGGAGACAGGAGAGATACATGAAGCTAACTGAGGAGAACATGAGACAGGAGAGATACATGAAGCTAACTGAGGAGAACAGGAGACAGGAGAGATACATGAAGCTAACTGAGGAGAACATGAGAGATACATGAAGCTAACTGAGAAGAACAGGAGAGATACATGAAGCTAACTGAGGAGACAGGAGAGATACATGAAGCTAACTGAGGAGAACAGGAGAGATACATGAAGCTAACTGAGGAGAACAGGAGAGATACATGAAGCTAACTGAGAAGAACAGGAGAGATACATGAAGCTAACTGAGGAGACAGGAGAGATACATGAAGCTAACTGAGAAGAACAGGAGAGATACATGAAGCTAACTGAGGAGACAGGAGAGATCCATGAAGCTAACTGAGGAGAACAGGAGAGATACATGAAGCTAACTGAGGAGACAGGAGAGATCCATGAAGCTAACTGAGGAGAACAGGAGAACAGGAGAACAGGAGAGATACATGAAGCTAACTGAGGAGAACAGGAGAAATCCATTAAGCTAAATGAGGAGACAGGAGACAGGAGAGATACATGAAGCTAACTGAGAAGAACAGGAGAGATACATGAAGCTAACTGAGGAGACAGGAGAGATACATGAAGCTAACTGAGGAGAACAGGAGAGATACATGAAGCTAACTGAGGAGAACAGGAGAGATACATGAAGCTAACTGAGAAGAACAGGAGAGATACATGAAGCTAACTGAGGAGACAGGAGAGATACATGAAGCTAACTGAGAAGAACAGGAGAGATACATGAAGCTAACTGAGGAGACAGGAGAGATCCATGAAGCTAACTGAGGAGAACAGGAGAGATACATGAAGCTAACTGAGGAGACAGGAGAGATCCATGAAGCTAACTGAGGAGAACAGGAGAACAGGAGAACAGGAGAGATACATCAAGCTAACTGAGGAGAACAGGAGAAATCCATGAAGCTAAATGAGGAGACAGGAGACAGGAGAGATACATGAAGCTAACTGAGGAGTACAGGAGACAGGAGAGATACATGAAGCTAACTGAGAAGAACAGGAGAGATACATGAAGCTAACTGAGGAGACAGGAGAGAAACATGAATCTAACTGAGGAGAACAGGAGAGATACATGAAGCTAACTGAGGAGAACATGAGACAGGAGAGATACATGAAGCTAACTGAGGAGAACAGGAGAGGAAGCTAACTGAGGAGACAGGAGAGAAACATGAATCTAACTGAGGAGAACAGGAGAGATACATGAAGCTAACTGAGGAGAATATGAGACAGGAGAGATACATGAAGCTAACTGGAGGAGAACAGGAGCGATACATGAAGCTAACTGAGGAGAACAGGAGAGATACATGAAGCTAACTGAGAAGAACAGGAGAGATACATGAAGCTAACTGAGGAGACAGGAGAGATACATGAAGCTAACTGGAGGAGACAGGAGAGATATGAAGCTAACTGAGGAGACAGGAGAGATACATGAGAGGGAAGAGAGGAGAGAAGGAGAACAGGAGAGGGAACTGAGGAGACAGGAGAGATACATGAGGGAACTGAGGAGAACAGGAGAGATACATGAAGCTAACTGAGGAGAACAGGAGAGATAGGGAAGAGAGGAGAGGAGAGAAACAGGAGAGGGAAGAGAGGAGAGGAGAGAGAAACAGGAGAGGAAAGGAAGATAGGAGAGAATGAAAGAATGCTAACTGGAGGAGACAGGAGAGATACATGAACATATATTACAACTGAGGAGAACAGGAGATACATGAAGCTAACTGAGGAGAACAGAGACAGGAGAGATATGAAGCTAACTGAGGAGAACATGAGACAGGAGAGACATGAAGCTAACTGAGGAGAACAGGAGACAGGAGAGATACATGAAGCTAACTGAGGAGAACAGGAGACAGGAGAGATACATGAAGCTAACTGAGGAGAACATGAGACAGGAGAGATACATGAAGCTAACTGAGGAGAACAGGAGACAGGAGAGATACATGAAGCTAACTGAGAAGAACAGGAGAGATACATGAAGCTAACTGAGGAGACAGGAGAGATACATGAAGCTAACTGAGGAGAACAGGAGAGATCCATGAAGCTAACTGAGGAGAACAGGAGAGATACATGAAGCTAACTGAGAAGAACAGGAGAGATACATGAAGCTAACTGAGGAGACAGGAGAGATACATGAAGCTAACTGAGGAGAACAGGAGAGATACATGAAGCTAACTGAGGAGAACAGGAGACAGGAGAGATACATGAAGCTAACTGAGGAGACAGGAGAGATACATGAAGCTAACTGAGGAGACAGGAGAGATACATGAAGCTAACTGAGGAGAACAGGAGAGATACATGAAGCTAACTGAGGAGACAGGAGAGATACATGAAGCTAACTGAGGAGACAGGAGAGATACATGAAGCTAACTGAGGAGAACAGGATAGATACATGAAGCTAACTGAGGAGAACAGGAGAGATACATGAAGCTAACTGAGGAGAACAGGAGAGATACATGAAGCTAACTGAGGAGAACAGGAGACAGGAGAGATACATGAAGCTAACTGAGGAGACAGGAGAGATACATGAAGCTAAATGAGGAGACAGGAGAGATACATGAAGCTAAATGAGGAGACAGGAGAGATACATAATAATAATAATAATAATAATAATAATATATGCCATTTAGCAGACGCTTTTATCCAAAGCGACTTACAGTCATGTGTGCATACATTCTACGTATGGGTGGTCCCCGGGATTGAACCCACTACCCTGGCGTTACAAGCGCCATGCTCTACCAACTGAGCTACAGGACCACCGTAGCTCAGTTGGGTGGCTAACTGAGGAGAACAGGAGAGATACATGAAGCTAACTGAGGAGAACAGGAGAGATACATGAAGCTAACTGAGGAGACAGGAGAGATACATGAAGCTAACTGAGGAGACAGGAGAGATACATGAAGCTAACTGAGGAGAACAGGAGAGATACATGAAGCTAACTGAGGAGAACAGGAGAGATACATGAAGCTAACTGAGGAGAACAGGAGAGATACATGAAGCTAACTGAGGAGAACAGGAGAGATACATGAAGCTAACTGAGAAGAACAGGAGAGATACATGAAGCTAACTGAGAAGAACAGGAGACAGGAGAGATACATGAAGCTAACTGAGGAGAACAGGAGACAGGAGAGATACATGAAGCTAACTGAGGAGAACAGGAGAGATACATGAAGCTAACTGAGGAGAACATGAGACAGGAGAGATACATGAAGCTAACTGAGGAGAACAGGAGACAGGAGAGATACATGAAGCTAACTGAGGAGAACAGGAGACAGGAGAGATACATGAAGCTAACTGAGGAGAACATGAGACAGGAGAGATACATGAAGCTAACTGAGGAGAACAGGAGACAGGAGAGATACATGATATTGTTAAATGAACAGAGATATGGAATATAGCCGGAGAACAGGAGAGGGAAGAGAGAGAGAAGGAGAACAGGAGAGAGGGAAGAGAGGAGAGAAGGAGAACAGGAGAGGAAAGGAAGAGAGGAGAGAAGGAGAACAGGAGATGAGAGGGAAGAGAGGAGAGAAGGAGAATAGGAGAGGAGAGATAATGAAGCTAACTGAAGAAGAACAGGAGAGATAATGAAGCTAACTGAGGAGACAGGAGAGATACATGAAGCTAACTGAGGAGAACAGGAGAGATACATGAAGCTAACTGAGGAGAACAGGAGACAGGAGAGATACATGAAGCTAACTGAGGAGACAGGAGAGATACATGAAGCTAACTGAGGAGACAGGAGAGATAATGAAGCTAACTGAGGAGAACAGGAGAGATACATGAAGCTAACTGAGGAGACAGGAGAGATACATGAAGAACTGAGGAGACAGGAGAGATACATGAAGCTAACTGAGGAGACAGGAGAGATACAGGAAGCTAACTGGAGGAGAACAGGATAGATACATGAAGCTAACTGAGGAGAACAGGAGAGATACATGAAGCTAACTGAGGAGAACAGGAGAGATACATGAAGCTAACTGAGGAGAACAGGAGACAGGGAGAGATACATGAAGCTAACTGAGGAGACAGGAGAGATACATGAAGCTAAATGAGGAGACAGGAGAGATACATGAAGCTAAATGAGGAGACAGGGAGAGATGGCATAATAATAATAATAATAATAAAAAATGCCATTTAGCAGACGCTTTTATCCAAAGCGACTCTACAGTCATGTGCATACATTCTACGTGCTGGGGTGGTCCTCGGATTGAACCCACTACCCTGGCATTACAAGCGCCATGCTTACCAACTGAGCTACAGGACTCACCGTAGCTCAGTTGGGTGGCTAACTGAGGAGAACAGGAGAGATACATGAAGCTAACTGAGGAGAGAACAGGAGACAGGAGAGATGCATGAAGCTAACTGAGGAGAACAGGAGAGATACATGAAGCTAACTGAGGAGAACAGGAGAGATACATGAAGCTAACTGAGAAGAACAGGAGAGATACATGAAGTTAACTGAGGAGAACAGGAGAGATCCATGAAGCTAACTGAGGAGAACAGGAGAAATACATGGGTATGTTTGGTTTGGGGGGTATTGATTGGGTGGTGCTGTAGCCTGGATGACCCAAACCGAGAGGACCTACACATAGAGGACCCACACCGAGGACCTACACAGAGAGGACCCACACATAGAGGACCCACACTGAGAGACCTACACATAGAGGACCCACACTGAGAGGGACCTACATCCTGCCCACAGCACCACTAACATAGGCATATAGGCAAACAGGCCAACCCCCCACACCCCCCCACAAACCCCCACGCCTGCACGAGCCCAAGCCAATGGCGTGCACCTGAGGCTCTGCTCACACTTACTGGTCTGAGGCCAAACCATGCCAGCAACATTGGACACTTTATGGAACACAAAGCCTTCACTATCTCATCCTGGAATATCCAAGGTCAGAGGTCACCTGGCTTTGGCCTAAAGAGCAGGAACCTGGACCCTCACCAACTAAATCATAAATACAGACATTGTCATCCTACAAGAAACCTGGTATAGAGGAGACGGACCTACTGGTTACCCTCTAGGTTACAGAGAGCTGGTAGTCCCATCCACCACACTACCAGGTGGTGGTATAGAGGAGATGGACCCACTGGTTGCCCTCTAGGTTACAGAGCTGGTAGTCCCATCCACTACACTACCAGGTGGGTGGTATAGAGGAGACAGAACCACTGGTTGCCCTCTAGGTTACAGAGAGCTGGTAGTCCCATCCACTACACTACCAGGTGGGTGGTATAGAGGAGACAGAACCACTGGTTGTCCTCTAGGTTACAGAGAGCTGGTAGTCCCATCCACCACACTACCAGGTGGGTGGTATAGAGGAGACAGACCCACTGGTTACCCTCTAGGTTACAGAGAGCTGGGAGTCCCATCCACCACACTACCAGGTGGGTGGTATAGAGGAGACAGAACCACTGGTTGTCCTCTAGGTTACAGAGAGCTGGGAGTCCCATCCACCACACTACCAGGTGGGTGGTATAGAGGAGACAGAACCACTGGTTGTCCTCTAGGTTACAGAGAGCTGGTAGTACCATCCACCACACTACCAGGTGGGTGGTATAGAGGAGACGGACCCACTGGTTGCCCTCTAGGTTACAGAGAGCTGGTAGTCTAATCCACCAAACTACCAGGTGTGAAGCAGGGAAGTGACTCAGGGGGTATGCTAATTTGGTATAGAGCAGACCTAACCCACTCTATTCAATTAATCAAAACAGGAACATTTTACATTTGGCTAGAAATTCAAAAGGAAATTATCTTAACAGAGAAAAATGTCCTCCTGTGTGCTACCTATATCCCCCCACTAGAATCCCCAGACTTCAATGAAGACAGCTTCTGCATCCTAGAAGGGGAAGTCAATCTTTTCCAGGCCCAGGGACATGTACTAGTCTGTGGTGACCTAAATGCCAGAACCGGACAAGAACCTGACACCCTCAGCACAGGGGGACAAACATCTGCCTGCAGGTGACAGCCTCCCCTCTCCCATATCCCCCATGTGTGCTGAAGTAGTCAATGGTAGGTAGAGAGGACTCCTATGGTAGGTACACCTATAGCTCTGTTACATCCTGGGTATGTACATAGTCCATGGTAGGTAGAGAGGAGTCCTATGGTAGGTACACCTATAGCTCTGTTACATCCTGGGTATGTACATAGTCAATAGGCTTTGAGAGGACTCCTACGCTAGGTACACATATAGCACTGTTACTTCCTGGGTATGTACATAGTCAATGGTAGGTAGAGAGGACTCCTATGGTAGGTACACCTATAGCTCTGTTACATCCTGGATATGTACATAGTCAACGGTAGGTAGGTAGAGGGGACTCCTATGGTAGGTACACCTATAGCTCATCTCTTGGCAGTAGTACTGATGACTACTTTATCACTGACCTCAACCCAGACTCTCTTAGAGCGTTCAGTCAGCCCACTGACACCCCTATCAGAGCACAGTTAACAGTCACCCCACTGACTCCCCTATCAGATCACAGTTAGCAGTCACCCCACTGACTCCCCTATCAGATCACAGTTAGCAGTCACCCCACTGACTCCCCTATCAGATCACAGTTAACAGTCACCCCACTGATACCCCTATCAGATCACAGTTAGCAGTCACCCCACTGACTCCCCTATCAGATCACAGTTAACAGTCACCCCACTGACTCCCCTATCAGATCACAGTTAGCAGTCACCCCACTGACTCCCCTATCAGATCACAGTTAGCAGTCACCCCACTGACTCCCCTATCAGATCACAGTTAACAGTCACCCCACTGATACCCCTATCAGATCACAGTTAGCAGTCACCCCACTGACTCCCCTATCAGATCACAGTTAACAGTCACCCCACTGACTCCCCTATCAGATCACAGTTAGCAGTCACCCCACTGATACCCCTATCAGATCACAGTTAACAGTCACCCCACTGATACCCCTATCAGATCACAGCAAAATCAAAGTCACAGTCTACTTGAACAGAGAAATACTCAATCGTGAGGAATCAAAGCAAAATTAACTAAATAATATTAAGAAATACTACAGATGGAAGGAAAGTAGTGTGGAAACCTACCAAAAACCAATTAGGCAACAACAAATTCAATCCCTTCTAGACAATTTCCTGGACAAAATGTTTCACTGTAATAGTGAAGGTGTAAACCTGGCAGTAGAAAAACTGAACAGTATAATAGTTGACCTCTCAGCTTCCCTCAAATATAAACATGTCAAGCAGACAACCTAAGAAAATGATCAACAATGACAAATAGGTTTTTACATTCTTCATCAAACTAAGAAAGTAATTGAGAAACCTATCAACCCAAAACCACAGAAACCCAGAACCTGAGCCTTCACTATGGTGAATCATTAAAACAATACAGAAATACACTACGGAAAAAGAAGGAACAGCATGTCAGAAATCAGCTCAATGTAATTGAAGAATCCATAGACTCTAACCACTTCTGGGAAAATTGGAAGCTTTCAAACAAACATACTTACAGAGGCTCTATCCAAAAGTGGGAGTATGGATAATACATCTCAGTCGATTGGCTCTACAACAAAGAACAAACGGCTAATACATACACATGATCAGTACACATCTTAGAATCATACAACTGTGTAGAGCGACCAGAACCCACTGGATCCATAATTACATTGAATGGGTTACAGGACCGAAATACGAAACCTCCAACTCAAAAAGGCCTGTGGTATTGATGGTGTCCTCAATGAGGTGATCAAATATGCAGAGCCCTCCGGCCCAAAAGTGCCATGGTATTTGATGGTATCCTCAATGAAATGATCCAATATACAGACAACAAATTCCATCTGGCTATA
>NW_025754426.1:0-9154 GCF_021184085.1 Oncorhynchus gorbuscha | reverse complement strand
ATACAAGCTATTGGCCAGTCTCATTCTTAGCCATGATGCTCCTGTACTGCCCATGTCTGAGTGATGAAAGTGGGAAAAACAGGCCGTGGCTCGGGTGGCGGTGGTACCTGATTAACTTCTTGGCCTTCCTGCAACACCTTGTGTTGTAGGTGTCCTGGAGGGCAGGCAGTGTGAACCCAGTGATGCGTTCAGCTTAGTGCACCTCCTGTAGCATCTTGTGGTCCGCGGCGGTGGAGTTGCCGTACCAGGCTGTGATGCAGCCCGACAGTATGCTCTCTATGGTGCTCCTGTAGAACACTGCGATGCAGCCTGACAGTATGCTCTCTATGGTGCTCCTGTAGAGCACTGTGATGCAGCCCGACAGTATGCTCTCGATGGTGCTCCTGTAGAACACGGTGATGCAGCTCGACAGTATGCTCTCGATGGTGCTCCTGTAGAACACTGTGATGCAGCCCGACAGTATGCTCTCGATGGTGCTCCTGTAGAACACTGTGATGCAGCCCGACAGTATGCTCTCGATGGTGCTCCTGTAGAACACAGTGATGCAGCTCGACAGTATGCTCTCGATGGTGCTCCTGTAGAACAATGTGATGCAGCCCGACAGTATGCTCTCGATGGTGCTCTGTGAGGTTGAAGTGTCCGTGTGGTTTGACCGTTTCAGCTTTTCGAAGACTCAGAGGAACTTGGACATTTTGTACAATCACAACAGCGGCCTCTTTGATGAGGATGGGGGGGCGTGCCCATCCTGGTTCCTCCTGAAGTCCATAATGAGCTCCTTTGTTTTGCTGACATTGATGGGATTGTTTACCACATCGTCAGAATGCCTTCCTCGTCCCTGTAGGCACTCTCGTTGTTGTTGGTAATCAGGCCTACTACTGTCGTTGTTATCAGAGAACTTGATGATGGAGTTGGAACCGTGTGAGGCGATGCAGTTGTGGGTATACAGAGTGTACACGAGGGACTGAGGACTACACCGTTGTGGTACCACTCTCCATATTTTCAAGCATAGTGGTAGCTGCATCATGTTATGGGTATGCTTGTAATCGTTAACGACTGGGGACAGGCAAAATCCTAGAGGAAAACCTGGTTCAGTCTGCTTTCCACCAGACACTGGGAGATAAATTCACCCGTCAGCAGGACAATAATGTAAAACACAAGGCCAAATCTACACTGGAGTTGCTTACCAAGAAGACATTGAGTGGCTGAGTTACAGTTTTGACTTAAATCTGTTTGAAACGATCAATAACCAATTGTGACAGAGCTTGAATAATTTTCTAAAGAATAAATGGGTAAAAGTTGCCCAATCCAGGTGTGGAAAGCTCTTAGAGACTCAACCAGAAAGACTCACAGCTGTAGTCACTGCTAAAGGTGCTAAAGGTGATTCTAACATATATTGACTCAGGGGTTGAATATTTACCTATTCAAGATTTAATTTGTCATATCTTTTTTAAACAAATGTTCAAATTTGTTCTTCCAATTTGTCATTAGTGTATTTTGTGTAGATCGTTGACACAAAAAAGACAATTAAATCCATTTTAATCCCACAAATTATGTAAAAGTCTAGGGTTGTGAACACTTTCTGAGGCCTTGTCCAGTAACTATTTTACGTTACATTATTAGTGTTGTCTTTTCGTATAATGTCCTGTCTCTTGTCCACCCGCCAGCGGCTGCAGAGAAGGAGGCCATTAAGAACACCTACACCAAGATGATGGACGCCTATGGGATTCTGGGAGTCCTACGCCTCAACCTGGGTGAGTCACTTCACACCCAGGGGGGGTCTGATTACTGTAAAACACCCTATTGGATGCAACACCGTGTAATCATATAGCCTAGCATGGATCTAATGTTATCCCTGTGAGGATGGGTCCGCCTACCCTTTGAGAAGTATTAGGGCTGGGTGGTGTAATGTATTTTACTATACATTGAGTGTACAAAACATTAAGAACACCCGCTCTTTCCATGACATAGACTGACCAGGTGAATCCAGATGAAAGCTATTATCCCTTATTGATGTCACTTGTTAAATCCACTTCAATCAGTGTAGATGAAGGGGAGGATACAGGTTAAAGAAGGATTTTAATCCTTGAGACAATTGAGACATGGATTGTGTATGTGTGCCATTCAGAGGGTGAACGGACAAGGCAAAATATTTAAGTGCCTTTGAACAGGGTATGTTGGTAGGTACCAGGCGTACCGGTTTGAGTCACGAACTGCAACGCTGCTGGGGCTTTTCACACCCAGCAGTTTCCCGTGTGTATCAAGAACGGTCCACCACTCAAAGGACATCCAGCCAACTTGACAACTGTGGGAAGCATTGGAGTCAACATAAAGGTTTAAACACCTTATAGAGTCCATTTCGGAAGGGTTTCTGAAGGCTGAAGTGGGTGGTACAACTCAATATTAGGAAGGTGTTCTTAATGTTTTGTCCACTCCGTGGATACCGGTATTGATGTACGGACCGGTTTGGGTTTTTTCTTTACCTTGATATGAAAACTTGAAATCGGTCGACCTCTAATTCAAGGCGCTGCCCACTATATTCCAACTATTGAATTAGAATAATCTTTACATTTCCATGATTTCAACAGTTCACCAATATAACAAGGCCTGGATGTTTTGTCCATATCATGCAGCCCTGAGTGGCACAGTGTGGAAAGGATAACAAAAAAAGTGCAGGAAATAATGAAAATCTTTATGATCATGTGGCAATCTTTACGATAATGCCGAAATCTCTACGATAATGCCGAAGCAGGTACGATAATGCTGAAATCGTTACGATAATGCCAAAGCAGTTATGATAATGCAGAGGCATTTACGACAATGCTGAGGCCTTTACGATAATGTGGAGACCTTTACGCTAATGCTGAAATCTTTACGACAATGTCAAAAATCTCAACGATAATGCTGAAGCATTTACGATAATGCTGAGGTCTTTACGGCAATGCTGAAATCTGTATGATAATGCCGAAGGTCTTTACGATAATGCGGAAGCCATTGCGATACTGTCGAATCTCTATGATAATGCTGAAATCTGTATGCCAATGTCGAAATCTTTAAGGTAACACCGACAATCTTTATGATAATGCTGAAAAAGCGCTATGGTAATGCTGAAATCTTTATGATAATGCTGAAAATGGTTTGGTTGAACTGTATAAAACCATCAAAATATAGAAATACCCATTTTAAATCGCTTATGTTTGTGTTTACCACCCTAGGGTCATGAATATTAAACATTTTTATTATTAATAAATATAAAATACTGCCAGATAACGTCAAAATGTGATATGATATCTTGGCCATATCGCCCAGCCCAATGAAGCATGGTTGATCACATGGCAAGTGCACAACATTCTTCCTAGTTGTAATCAATGCCATTACAGAGGGTTGCTAAAACAATGTGTTGAACTGTAGGGTTGTGAGAAGCCTTCTTCTTTAGGGAGCCTGTAGTCTATATAGTAAGTCCTGCCTGTTGACTGCAGAGCTTCTCTGTCTCCTGCCCTCTGCTTGATCTTGAAAGCCTGCCTGTTATGATAACATGGTAGGAAGCTGCGCTTCAAACAGATTAAAGCCAGTTTTACAGATCAGATCACGCTGATATAACACTACTTGTTTACTGACTCTGAAGGAAGGGAAGGCAAACAACAAGCTCAGTTAACCCTATACTGGTAATGACAGTATGATGGCATGGGGTTTAACACACTGTTCTTCCTCTCCCTCTATCTCTCTCTTCTCATCCTATCATCTCTCTTTTCCCTCCTGCTATTTCCATCTCCCCATGTTTTTACTTTCTCCTCCTCTTCCTCCTGTTCTCTCTCTTATCATTCAACCCCCTCTCCTCCTCCTCTCCTCCTCCTAATCTGCCTCTCCTCTTCCTCCTCATCTCCCCTCCTTCTCCCTCTCCCTCTTCCTCCTCATCTCCTCTTCTCCCTCTCCTCCTCCTCCTCATCTGCCTCTCCTCTTTCCTCCTCGACTCTCCCTTTCTCCTTGTCTCCCTCCCTCTCTCCTGCTTCCTCCTCTCCTCCTTCCTCCTCATCTCCTCTTCTCTTCTCTTCTCTTCATCCTCATCTCTTTCCTCTATCTCCTCCTTTCCTCAACTCTCCTCTCCATCCTCCCTCCCGCCTCTCCTCCTTCCTCCTCGTCTCTCTTCTCTTTCACTTTCCTCCCTATCTCCTCCTTTCCTCAACTCTCCTCTCATCCTCCTCCACCTCTCCTCCATTCCTTTTCTCCTCCTCCCCTCCTCTTCCCTCTCTCTTAGGTGATTCCATGCTCCACAGCTTGGTAGTAGCAGCAGGCTGTAGCTCCGTGGGGAAGGTGGGACTCTGAGGTGTTCGAGGTCCGCCCACAGAGTTTGTTTCTCTGAAGAACGACCTGAGTGGATGAGACTGCATCACTGACGCCAGGAAAGTCCTGAACTCTGGGAATTTTATTTGCTTAGTGTCCTAGCGGCATCAGCATGGACCTCAGCCTCAACGCTCACCGCCGGATCAAGAGGACACGATAGACAACCACATATTAGCTTCTTCTGGTAGGGAGTGGAACACATTATATATACTCACCTCTTCTGGGGAGTGGAACACATTTATATATATACAAAACAGCTTTTTCTAGGGAGTGGGAACACATTATATATACTACCCTTCTAGTGGAAACACATTATATATAATAACCTCTTCTAGTGGGGAGGAACACATTATATATATAATGAACATATATACTACCTTCTTTATATATACTACCTCTTCTAGTGGGGAGTGGAACACATTATATATACTCACCTCTTCTAGTGGGGGAGTGTAACACAATCATTATTTATACTCACCTCTTCTTCTGGTGGGGAGAGAAAACATTATATATATAGTGGGAGTGGAACACATTACTATACTAACCTCTTTCTAGTGGGGGAGTGGAACACATTATATATACTAACCTCTTCAGTGGGAGTAGAACACATTATATATACTAACCTCTTCTAGTGAGGGTGGAACACATGATATATACTAACCTCTTCTAGTGGGGAGTGGAACACATGATATATACTCACCTCTTTCTAGTGGGGAGTCGAAATACATTATATATACTCACCTCTTCTAGTGGGGAGTGGAACACATTATATATACTCACCTCTTCTGGTGGGAGTGGAACACATTATATACTCACCTCTTCTGGTGGGGAGTGGAACACATTATATATACTCACCTCTTCTAGTGGGAGTGGAACACATTATATATACTAACCTCTTTCTAGTGGGGAGTGGAACACATTATATATACTAACCTCTTCTAGTGGGGGAGTGGAACACATTATATATACTCACCTCTTCTAGTGGGGAGTGGAACACATTATATATACTAACCTCTTCTAGTGGGGAGGAACACATTATATACTCACCCTCTTCTTCTAGTGGGGAGCTGGAACACACATTATAACAGTGGGAGTGGAAGCATTATATATACTAACCTCTTCTAGTGGGGAGTGGAACACATTATATATACTAACCTCTTCTAGTGGGGGAGTGGAGTGGGGAGTGGAATACATTATATATACTACCCTCTTCTTATATATACTACCTCTTCTAGTGAGTGGAACACATTATATATACCTACCTCTTTCTAGTGGGAAGCTGGAACACATTATATATACTAACCTCTTCTAGTGGGAGTGGAACACATTATATATACTAACCTCTTTCTAGTGTGGACACATTATATATACTCACCTCTTTCTAGTGGGAGTGGAACACATTATATATACTCACCTCTTCTAGTGGGAGGGAACACATTATATATACTAACCTCTTTCTAGTGGGGAGTCGAACTCACCTCTTTCTAGTGGGGAGTGGAAACACATTATATATACTAACCTCTTCTAGTGGGGAGTGGAACATATTATATATATATAGTGGGGATGGAACATATATATATATATAGTGGGGAGTGGAACACATATACTATATAGGAACACATTATATATACTACCTCTTCTAGTGGAGAGTGGAACACATTATATATATATAGTGGGATATTATATATACTATAGTGGGGAGTGGAACACATATTATATATATATATATATAAAACAGTTCTTCTGGTGGGGACAATTATATTTTTTATACTCACAATATTAAAGTGATTCTGGAGAATCCTAAATGTGTTTCGCTGAAAGTGATTGAGTATGATGTCTTACTAGTCCATATCTAGTCCTTGCCTGATCTACCTAGTCCTTACCTGATCTACCTAGTCCTTACCTGATCTACCTAGTCCTTACCTGGTCTACCTAGTCCTTTCCTGGTCTACTCTAGTCCTTAGCCTGGTCTACCTAGTCCTTACCAGGTCTACCTAGCCCTTACCTGGTCTACCTAGCCCTTACCTGGTCTACCTGGTCTACCTAGCCCATACCTGGTCTATCTAAGCCCTTACCTGGTCTACCTTAGCCCCGCTCTACCTGTTCACCCCTGGCCCTTACCTGGTCTACCTAGCCCCCTTACCTGGTCTAGCTGGTCTAGCTCCTTACCTGGGTCTACCTGGTCTACTAGCCCTTACCTGGTCTACCTTAGCTCTCACTGGTCTACTAGCCCTTACCTGGTCTACCTAGCCCTTACCTGGTCTACCTAGCCCTCCTTACCTGGTCTACCTAGCCCTCTACCTGGTCTACCTGGTCAACCTAGCCCTTACCTGGTCAACCTAGCCCCCTTACCTGGTCAACCTAGCCCTTACCTTCTACCTAGTCCTTACCTGGTCTACCTAGTCTTACCTGGTCTACCTATTCCTTACCTGGTTTTACCTATTCCTTACCTGGTCTTACCTGGCCCTTACCTGGTTTACCTAGTCCTTACCTGGTTTACCTAGCCCTTACCTGGTCTTACCTGTGTCCTTACCTGACCTGGTCTACCTAGCCCTTACCTGGTTTACCTGTCCTCACCTGGTCTACCTAGCCCTTACCTGGTTTACCTTATCTGGTCCTACCTGGTCTGACCTACTTCCGACCAGTCCTAACCTAGTTCTAACCTGGTCCTAACCTAGTTCCTACCTAGTCCTACCTAGTTCCTACCTAGTTCCTAACCTGGTCTAACCTAGGTCATACCTAGTCCTAACCCTAGGTCCTACCTAGTCCTAACTCCCAGTCCCACCTGGTCCTACCTAGTTCAAACTCTAGTCCTAACTCAGGTCCTACCTAGTCCTAACCAGGTCCTACCTAGTCTAACCTAGGTCATACCTGGTCCTAACCTGGTCCTACTCCTAGTCCCAACCTAGTTCCTACTCTAGTCTCAACTAGTCCTGCAACCTGGTCCTAACCTGGTCTCAACCTGGTCCTACCTAGTCCTAACCTGGTCCTAACCTAGTCCTAACCTAGGTCCTACCTAGTCCTAACCTAGGTCCTACCTAGTCCTAACCTAGGTCCTACCTAGTCCTAACCTAGGTCCTACCTAGTCCTAACCTAGGTCCTACCTAGTCCTAACTAGTCCTAACCTAGGTCCTACCTAGTCCTAACCTAGTCCTAACCTAGGTCCTACCTAGTCTCGTCTTGCTGCTACTACTTTCAGATGAATGAACTGACAGGATTAGAGCATCTGTTCAGTCACTAAAATGGAAACCTCAATACAAATGATTTATTTTCTCAATCCAAGTCGTATTATTGTACCGTACACATCATATCCTAAAACTCATATCATATCCTAAAGCTCATATCGCACCTCATTATCCTAATGCTCATATTGCACCTCATTATCGCAGCTCATATTGCACCTCATTATCCTAAAGCTCATATTGCACCTCATAACGCAGCTCATATTGCACCTCATTATCGCAGCTCATTATCCTAAAGCTCATATTGCACCTCATTATCGCAGCTCATATTGCACCTCATTATCCTAAAGCTCATATTGCACCTCATTATCCTAAAGCTCATATTGCACCTCATTATCGCAGCTCATATTGCACCTCATTATCCTAATGCTCATATTGCACCTCATTATCCTAATGCTCATATTGCACCTCATTACCCTAAAGCTCATATTGCACCTCATTATCGCAGCTCATATTGCACCTCATTATCCTAAAGCTCATATTGCACCTCATTATCCTAAAGCTCATATTGCACCTCATTATCCTAAAGCTCATATTGCCCCTCATTATCGCAGCTCATATTGCACCTCATTATCCTAAAGCTCATATTGCATCTCATATGCAGTCTCATAGTGTGGCTGATCTGCTGGTGTTGCGCTTGACGTGTGTCTCGTCTCCCCTAGGAACCAGTCCCTTCACCTTCACCTAAAGCACTACGGTGTGAACTGTGATGACTGGTTGTTGAGGTTGATGTGCGGCGGGGTGGAGATCAGGACGATCTACGCAGGTCACAAACAGGCCAAGGCCTGCGTCATCTCCCGCCTCAGCTCAGAGAGGGCCGGGACGCGCTTCAACGTCCGAGGGGCCAACGATGACGGACAGGTGGCCAACTTCGTAGAGACTGAACAGGTTGGTCTCGTGGGAGGGAGACGGAAGAAAAAAAATGTCATAAAAATGTTTGTTTTACTATTCACGTTTTAAATGTAAATGGTCTATTGTAGCAATGTCACTTTGTAATTATCTAAAAAAAAGGTATACTCTCCCAATTAATCGAATACTAACTTCCGCTCTGATATTCGAATAATATATAATAATAATAATATATGCCATTTAGCAGACGCTTTTATCCAAAGCGACTTACAGTCATGTGTGCATACATTCTACGTATGGGTGGTCCCGGGGATCGAACCCACTACCCTGGCGTTACAAGCGCCATGCTCTACCAACTGAGCTATAATCATGCCCATCTGTAATATCAACATTAACACTGTCCTATGCATTCATATTTCATTTCGTACCAACCTTAATCACAACAATTACAGAAGGCAATAACTAACGTTTCTCTAGGGACTGTGGCTGTCCTCTACTCCAGCCTATCCACACTAGTGTCTGAGTCTGTGTGTCCATGCATATCTCTCTGACTATAGTATGGGGTGGCAGGTAGCCTAGTGGTTAGAGTGTAGGGGTGGCAGGTAGCCTAGTGGTTAGACTGGAGGGGTGGCAGGTAGCCTAGTGGTTAGAGTGTAGAGGCGGCAGGGTAGCCTAGTGGTTAGAGTGGAGGGGTGGCAGGTAGCCTAGTGGTTAGAGTGTAGAGG
>NW_025754423.1:0-9155 GCF_021184085.1 Oncorhynchus gorbuscha | reverse complement strand
AACACTCACCCCTAACTCCCCTAACTCAACCCTAACTCAACACTCACCCTAACTCCCTAACTCAACACTCACCCAACCAACCCTAACTCAACACTCACCCTATCCCAGCACTCACCCTAACTCAACCCTAACTCCCCTAATGCCTCACCCCTAACTCAACCCTAACTCCTCCTACTCCCCTAACTCAACACTCACCCCTAACTCAACCCCAACTCCTCTTAACTCAACCCCTAACTCAACCCCTAACTCCACCCTAACCCCTAACTCAACACTCGCATCTGGCGCCATTTACCAACTAAAGGAAACCGTCCATTTAACCAGGTAACTGGGCTCCTAAATGGGACCTCGGCTGGCATTATAGGGGAAAAGAGAATATGGGAAAATAAGGAACAGGTGCCATATATAGGTGCCCTATATAGGGAATAGGTGCCACTATATAGGGAATAGGTGCCACTATATAGGGAATAGGGTGCCACTATATAGGGAATAGGGTGCCACTATATATGAATAGGGTGCCATCATATAGGGGAATAGGGTACCACTATATAGGGAATGGTGCCACTATATATAAGGAATAGGTGCCACTATAGGGAATAGGGTGCCACTATATAGGAATAGGGTGCCATCATATAGGGAATAGGGTACCACTATATAGGAATAGGGTGCCGCATATATAGGAATAGGGTGCCATCATATAGGATACCATCATATAGGGAATAGGGTGCCATCATATAGGGAATAGGTGCATCATATAGGAATAGGGTGCCATCATATAGAATAGGGTACCACTATTTAGGTGAATACCATCATATAGGGAATAGGGTACCATCATATAGGAATAGGGTACCATCATAAAGGAATAGGGTGCCATCATATAGGAATAGGGTGCCATCATATAGGAATAGGGTGCCACATATAGGGAATAGGGTGCCATCATATAGGGAATAGGGTGCCATCATATAGGGAATAGGTACCACTATATAGGAATAGGGTGCCATCTATAGGAATAGGGCCAGGGAATAGGGTGCCATCATATAGGGAATAGGGTGCCATCATATAGGGAATAGGGTGCCATCATATAGGAATAGGGTGCCATAGGGTATAGGGAATAGGTACCATCATATAGGAATAGGGTACCACTATTTAGGTACCATTATATAGGGAATAGGGTACCACTATTTAGGGTAGTGCTCATATAGGGAATAGGGTACCATCATATAGGGAATAGGGTACCATCGTATAGGAATAGGGTACCATCGTATAGGAATAGGGTACCACTATATAGGAATAGTGTGCCATCATATAGGAATAGGGTGCCATCATATAGGGAATAGGTACCATCATATAGGAATAGGGTACCATCATATAGGGAATAGGGTGCCATCATATAGGGAATAGGTACCATCATATAGGGGAATAGGGTACCACTATATAGGGAATAGGGTACCATCATATAGGAATAGGGTGCCATCATATAGGAATAGGGTGCCATCATATAGGGAATAGGGTACCACTATATAGGAATAGGGTACCATCATATAGGGAATAGGGTACCATCATATAGGGAATAGGGTACCATCATATAGGAATAGGGTGCCATCATATCCAGGGAATAGGGTACCATCATATAGGGAATAGGGTACCATCGTATAGGAATAGGGTGCCATCATATAGGAATAGGCACCACTATATAGGGAATAGTGTGCCATCATATAGGGAATAGGGTACCATCATATAGGGAATAGGGTACCATATAGGGAATAGGGTGCCATCATATAGGAATAGGGTACCATCATATAGGAATAGGGTTACCATCATATAGGAATAGGGTGCCATCATATAGGGAATAGGGTGCCACTATATAGGGTGCCATCATATAGGAATAGGGTGCCACTATATAGGGTGCCATCATATAGGAATAGAGTGCCATCATATAGGGAATAGGGTGCCATCATATAGGGAATAGGGTGCCATCATATAGGGTACCATCATATAGGGAATAGGTGCCATCATATAGGAATAGGGTGCCATCATATAGGGAATAGGTACCATCATATAGGAATAGGGTGCCATCATATAGGGCATAGGGTGCCATCATATAGGGAATAGGGTACCATCATATAGGGCATAGGTGCCATCAGGGTATATAGGCATAGGTGCCATCATATAGGAATAGGTGCCATCATATAGGGAATAGGGTGCCATCATATAGGGAATAGGGTGCCATCATATAGGGTGCCATCATATAGGGTGCATCATATAGGGAATAGGGTGCCATCATATAGGGAATAGGGCACCATCATATAGGAATAGGGTGCCATCATATAGGAATAGGGTGCCACTATATAGGGATCATATAGGGAATAGGGTGCCATCATATAGGGTACCATCATATAGGAATAGGGTGCCATCATATAGGAATAGGGTACCATCATATAGGGAATAGGGTGCCATCATATAGGGAATAGGGTACCATCATATAGGGAATAGGGTACCACTATATAGGGAATAGGGTACCATCATATAGGGAATAGGGTGCCATCATATAAGAATAGGGTACCACTATATAGGGAATAGTGTGCCATCATATAGGGAATAGGGTGCCATCATATAGGGAATAGGGTACCATCATATAGGGAATAGGGTGCCATCATATAGGAATAGGGTACCATCGTATAGGAATAGGGTGCCATCCTATAGAATAGGGTACCACTATATAGGAATAGTGTGCCATCATATAGGGAATAGGGTACCATCATATAGGAATAGGGTACCATCATATAGGGGAATAGGGTGCCATCATATAGGAATAGGGTACCATCATATAGGGAATAGGGTACCATCATATAGGAATAGGGTTACCATCACCATAGGAATAGGGTGCCATCATATAGGGAATAGGGTGCCACTATATAGGGTGCCATCATAACAGGAATAGGGTGCCACTATATAGGGTGCCATCATATAGGAATAGAGGCCATCATATAGGGAATAGGGTGCCATCATATAGGAATAGGGTGCCATCATATAGGTACCATCATATAGGGAATAGGGTGCCATCATAGGGGAATAGTGTGCCATCATATAGGGTACCATCATATAGGGAATAGGGTGCCATCATATAGGGAATAGGGCCATCATATAGGAATAGTGCACCATCATATAGGAATAGGGTGCCATCATATAGGGAATAGGTACCATCATAGGAATAGGGTACATCATATAGGGAATAGGGTGCCACTATATAGGGAATAGGGTGCCACTATATAGGGAATAGGGTGCCATCATATAGGGAATAGGGAATAGTACCACTATATAGGAATAGGGTGCCACTATATAGGGAATAGGGTGCCATCATATAGGATACCATCATATAGGGAATAGGGTGCCATCATATAGGGAATAGGGTACCATCATATAGGAATAGGGGTGCCATCATATAGGGAATAGGGTACCACTATTTAGGGTACCATCATATAGGGAATAGGGTACCATCATATAGGAATAGGGTACCATCATAAAGGGAATAGGGTGCCATCATATAGGGAATAGGGTGCCATCATATAGGAATAGGGTGCCATCATATAGGGAATAGGGAAAACATCATATAGGGAATAGGGTGCCATCATATAGGGAATAGGTACCACTATATAGGAATAGGGTGCCATCATATAGGGAATAGGGTGCCATCATATAGGGAATAGGGTGCCATCATATAGGGAATAGGGTGCCATCATATAGGGAATAGGGTGCCATCATATAGGAATAGGGAATACCATCATATAGGGAATAGGGTACCACTATTTAGGGTACCATTATATAGGGAATAGGGTACCACTATTTAGGGTACAATCATATAGGGAATAGGGTACCATCATATAGGGAATAGGGTACCATCGTATAGGGAATAGGGTACCATCGTATAGGGAATAGGGTACCACTATATAGGGAATAGTGTGCCATCATATAGGGAATAGGGTGCCATCATATAGGGAATAGGGTACCATCATATAGGGAATAGGGTACCATCATATAGGGAATAGGGTGCCATCATATAGGGAATAGGGTACCATCATATAGGGAATAGGGTACCACTATATAGGGAATAGGGTACCATCATATAGGGAATAGGGTGCCATCATATAGGAATAGGGTGCCATCATATAGGGAATAGGCACCACTATATAGGAATAGGGTACCATCATATAGGGAATAGGGTACCATCATATAGGGAATAGGGTGCCATCATATAGGAATAGGGTACCATCATATAGGGAATAGGCACCATCGTATAGGAATAGGGTGCCATCATATAGGGAATAGGGCACCACTATATAGGAATAGTGTGCCATCATATAGGGAATAGGGCACCATCATATAGGAATAGGGCACCATCATAGGAATAGGTGCCATCATATAGGAATAGGGTACCATCATATAGGAATAGGGTTACCATCATATAGGGAATAGGGTGCCATCATATAGGGAATAGGGTGCCACCATATAGGTGCCATCATATAGGGAATAGGGTGCCACTATATAGGGTGCCATCATATAGGAATAGAGTGCCATCATATAGGGAATAGGGTGCCATCATAGGGAATAGGGTGCCATCATATAGGGTACCATCATATAGGAATAGGGTGCCATCATATAGGAATAGGGTGCCATCATATAGGAATAGGGTACCATCATATAGGGAATAGGTGCCATCATATAGGGAATAGGGTACCATCATATAGGAATAGGGCACCATCATATAGGGCATAGGTGCCATCATATAGGGCATAGGGTGCCATCATATAGGGAATAGGGTGCCATCATATAGGGAATAGGGTGCCATCATATAGGGAATAGGGTGCCATCATATAGGGGTGCCATCATAGGTGCCATCATATAGGAATAGGGTGCCATCATATAGGGAATAGGGTACCATCATATAGGGAATAGGGTGCCATCATATAGGGAATAGGTGCCACTATATAGGGTGCCATCATATAGGAATAGGTGCCATCATATAGGCACCATCATATAGGAATAGGGTGCCATCATATAGGGAATAGGGCACCATCATATAGGAATAGGGTGCCATCATATAGGGAATAGGTACCATCATATAGGGGAATAGGGCACCACTATATAGGAAATAGGTACCATCATATAGGGAATAGGGTGCCATCATATAGGGAATAGGGCACCACTATATAGGGAATAGTGTGCCATCATATAGGGAATAGGGTACCATCATATAGGGAATAGGGTACCATCATATAGGGAATAGGGTGCCATCATATAGGGAATAGGGTACCATCGTATAGGGAATAGGGTGCCATCATATAGGAATAGGGCCACTATATAGGGAATAGTGTGCCATCATATAGGGAATAGGTTGCCATCATATAGGAATAGGGTACCATCATATAGGAATAGGGTGCCATCATATAGGGAATAGGGTACCATCATATAGGGAATAGGGGTACCATCATATAGGAATAGGGTTACCATCATATAGGGAATAGGGTGCCATCATATAGGGAATAGGGGTGCCACTATATAGGTGCCATCATATAGGAATAGGGTGCCACTATATAGGGTGCCATCATATAGGAATAGAGTGCCATCATATAGGGAATAGGGTGCCATCATATAGGGAATAGGGTGCCATCATATAGGGTACCATCATATAGGAATAGGGTGCCATCATATAGGGAATAGTGTGCCATCATATAGGGTACCATCATATAGGGAATAGGGTGCCATCATATAGGGAATAGGGTGCCATCATATAGGGAATAGGGTACCATCATATAGGGAATAGGGTGCCATCATATAGGGTACCATCATATAGGGAATAGGGTACCATCATATAGGGCATAGGGTGCCATCATATAGGGCATAGGGTGCCATCATATAGGGAATAGGGTGCCATCATATAGGGAATAGGGTGCCATCATATAGGGTGCCATCATATAGGTGCCATCATATAGGGATCATATAGGAATTGGGTGCCATCATATAGGAATAGGGTACCATCATATAGGGAATAGGGTGCCATCATATAGGGAATAGGGTGCCACTATATAGGGTACCATCATATAGGGAATAGGGTGCCACTATATAGGGTGCCATCATATAGGGAATAGGGTGCCACTATATAGGGTACCATCATATAGGGAATAGGGTGCCATCATATAGGGAATAGGGTACCATCATATAGGGCATAGGGTGCCATCATATAGGTAGGGTGCCATCATATAGGCATAGGGTGCCATCATATAGGGCATAGGGTGCCATCATATAGGGCATAGGGTGCCATCATATAGGGAATAGGGTACCATCATATAGGGAATAGGGTACCATCATATAGGGAATAGGGTGCCATCATATAGGGAATAGGGTGCCATCATATAGGGAACAGGGTGCCATCATATAGGTGCCATCATATAGGGAACAGGGTGCCATCATATAGGGGTGCCATCATATAGGGTGCCATCATATAGGAATAGGGTGCCATCATATAGGGAATAGGGTACCATCATATAGGGGGTGCCATCATATAGGGTAGGGTGCCACTATATAGGGTTGCCATCATATAGGGAATAGGGTGCCATCATATAGGGTACCATCATATAGGAATAGGTACCATCATATAGGAATAGGGTACCATCATATAGGAATAGGGTACCATCATATAGGAATAGGGTACCATCATATAGGGAATAGGGTACCACTATATAGGAATAGGGCACCATCATATAGGAATAGGGTGCCATCATATAGGGAATAGGGCACCACTATATAGGGAATAGTGTACCATCATATAGGGAATAGGGTGCCATCATATAGGGAATAGGGTACCATCATATAGGGAATAGGGTGCCATCATATAGGAATAGGGTACCATCATATAGGAATAGGGTGCCATCATATAGGGAATAGGGCACCACTATAGGAATAAATAGCCATCATATAGGAATAGGGTACCATCATATAGGGAATAGGAATCATATAGGGAATAGGGTGCCATCATATAGAATAGGGTGCCATCATATAGGGAATAGGGCACCATCATATAGGGAATAGGGTTACCATCATATAGGGAATAGGGTGCCATCATATAGGGAATAGGTGCCACTATATAGAGATTGCCATCATAGGGAATAGGGTGCCACTATATAGGGTGCCATCATAGGGAATAGAGTGCCATCATATAGGGAATAGGGTGCCATCATATAGGGGTGCCATCATATAGGGTACCATCATATAGGGAATAGGGTGCCATCATATAGGAATAGTGTGCCATCATATATAGGGAATAGGGTGCCATCATATAGGGAATAGGGTGCCATCATAGGGAATAGGGTACCATCATATAGGAATAGGGTGCCATCATAGGCACCATCATATAGGAATAGGGCACCATCATATAGGGCATAGGTGCCATCATATAGGGCATAGGGTGCCATCATATAGGAATAGGGTGCCATCATATAGGGAATAGGGTGCCATCATATAGGAATAGGGTGCCATCATATAGGGTGCCATCATATAGGGTGCCATCATATAGAATAGGTGCCATCATATAGAGAATAGGTACCATCATATAGGGAATAGGGTGCCATCATATAGGAATAGGGTGCCACTATATAGGGTACCATCACATAGGAATAGGGTGCCACTATATAGGTGCCATCATATAGGGAATAGGGTGCCACTATAGGAATTTACCATCATATAGAGAATAGGGTGCCATCATATAGGGCATAGGGTGCCATCATATAGGGCATAGGGCCATCATATAGGGCATAGGGTGCCATCATATAGGGAATAGGGTACCATCATATAGGGAATAGGGCACCATCATATAGGGAATAGGGTGCCATCATATATAGGAACAGGGTGCGCATCATATAGGAATAGGGTGCCATCATATTAGAATAGGTGCCATCATAGGAACAGGAATTGCCATCATATAGGGAACAGGGTGCCATCATATGGGAATAGGTGCCATCATATAGGAATAGGGTGCCATCACATAGGAATAGGGTGCCATCATATAGGGAATAGGGTGCCATCATATAGGAATAGGGTGCCATCATATAGGGAATAGGGTGCCACTATATAGGGCACCATCATATAGGAATAGGGTGCCATCATATAGGAATAGTGTGCCATCATATAGGGTACCATCTATATAGGGAATAGGGTGCCATCATATAGGAATAGGGTGCCATCATAGGAATAGGGCACCATCATATAGGAATAGGGTGCCATCATAGGGAATAGGGTGCCATCTATAGGGTACCATCATATAGGAATAGGGTACCATCATATAGGAATAGGGTGCCATCATATAGGTACCATCATATAGGGAATAGGGTGCCACTATATAGGGAATAGTGCCACTATTTAGGGTACCATCATATAGGGAATAGGGTGCCACTATAGGGAATGGGGTGCACTATAGGGGATAGTGCCACTATATAGGGGATAGGGTACTATATAGAGATGGTGCCATATAGGGAATAGGGTGCCACTATATCTCAGGAATAGGGTGCCACTATATGGGAATAGGTGCCACTATATAGAATAAGGTGCCACTATATAGGGAATAGGGTGCCACTATATAGGGAATAAGTGCCACTATATAGGAATAGGGTGCCACTATATAGGAATAAGTGCCACTAGGGATAGGGTGCCATTTGAGATACAACCGGGGGGTTCCAGAGGAGCGAGAGGTCTATTCATTCACACTTTACATACAAGTGCCAGAAACACATGGAGTCACCATGACTCCCAGTCCGTGGTTCCCAGTCAAGTGGTTCCAGTAGACAGAATGTAGAATCAGTGAGCTAGAAAACACCTTGTACTCGATGTGTTCCTCCACACCTCAATGTATGTTTGATGATTTTTCTAAAGGGTTTAAAAATCATTTTCCTCTCTTGCTCTAAAGTGCATCAAACACGCTTATATTAAATAAACCCTCTTCAATCTAAAACTTGTTTGATTATGACTGTAAATGTAGGACCTTTTGAAACCTGAATTCTCAGCTTTTGGCTGAGAAATACTTCTACAACAGTAGAACCCCTTTGCAATATTTACATGCATGAGTGACCTTTATAACATCAGCTCTCCACAGAGAGAAGAAGGATTCT
>NW_025754422.1:0-9157 GCF_021184085.1 Oncorhynchus gorbuscha | reverse complement strand
TGCCCACAAAGATCTCCGACACGGCACAACCTGGGGGGCGTAAACCCAGACATGAAGATCACATCAGTGACTCAACCAACTCAAGTGACACACCCCTCCTAGGGACGGCATGGAAGAGCACCAGTAAGCCAGTGACTCAAAACTGTAATAGGGTTAGAGGCAGAGAATCCAAGTGGAGAGAGGAGAACCGGCCAGGCAGAGACAGCAAATGCGGTTGGTTGCGCCAGTGCCTTTCCGTTCACCTTCACACTCTTGGGCCAGACTACTCTCAATCATAGGACCTACTGAAGAGATGAGTCTTCAATAAAGACTTATTAAAGGTTGAGACCGAGTCTGCGTCTCTCACATCGGTAGGCAGACCATTCCATAGAAATGGTGCTCTATAGGAGAAATCCCTGCCTCAACATGTTTGCTTAGAAATTCTAGGGACAGTTAGGAGGCCTGCGTCTTGTGACCGTGTCGTACGTGTAGGTATGTATGGCAGGACCAAATCAGAGAGATAGGTAGGAGCAAGCCCATGTAATGCTTTGTAGGTTAGTCCTAAAACCTTGAAATCAGCCATTGCCTTTACAGGAAGCCAGTGTAGAGAGGCTAACGCTGGAGTAATATAATCAAATTTTTTTGGTTCTTGTTATTTAGTTCTTATTTATTTCTTATTTATTTAGTTCTTATTTAGTTCTGTATCCGGGTAGCCGGAAAGTAGAGCATTGCAGTAGTCTAATCTAGAAGTGCCAAAAGCATGGATACTTTTTTCTGCATCATTTTTTGACAGAAAGTTTCTGATTTTTACAATGTTACAAAGATGGAAAAAAGCTGTCTTTGAAACAGTCTTGATATGTTTCTCAAAAGAGAGATCAGGGTCCAGAGTAACGCCGAGGTCCTTCACAGTTTTACTTGAGACAACTGTACAACCATCAAGATTAATTGTCAGAAGATCTCATTGTCTCATTGTCTCTTGGGACCTAGAACAAGCATCTTTGTTTTGTCCGAGTTTAAAAGTAGAACATTTGCAGCCATCCACTTTCTTTTGTCTGAAACACAGGCTTCCAGCTTGAGCAATTTTGGGGCTTCACCATGTTTCATCGAAATGTACAGCTGTGTGTCATCCACATAGCAGTGAAAGTTACCACTATGTTTCCGAATGACTTCACCAAGAGGTAAAATATATAGTGAAAACAATAGTGGTCCTAAAACGGAACCTAAAACGGAACCTTTATAAAATGTTGAATAAACATTATTCCAACCCCCATATCATACACTCACATACTGAAAATATATGTACATTGCACAATCTATTGATGAGAGAGTGAGCCTCAAATATCACATTCATTTGTACATATCCAGAGTATATGTCACAAGTGTCACTGACATAATAGTGTAGAGTGCCATTATTTTTACGTTAAGTATCAGCAGGTCTTGTTATTTTTTATCACTTGTGCTGTGTGTTTACAATGATTACCTTTTACTTCATTTCTGATATTCTCACGTGTGAAATTCAATTGCATGAACTATTTGTTTACTTACATAGTGTGCTGTGATCTCCCAGACTGGCATGGACTACATTTTACTTGAGACAGCTGTTGCCAATTCCCTATCACCTTCTCCCCCCCAAACTCATTTCTAAACACCACAGAACAAAAGTTAAAAGGAACTATAACTTCGCTTCAAGTGCCATTTGGACTGTGGACCACTCCGATGGATGTCCACCTCGTTTCTGCTGCTCCTCTCTGCTCTCTCTGACACAATGATCTCTATAGCACTACTTATTTGAGTGTGACTCCAATTGTTGGCCAGTACATGCTTTAATGATATGTTTTGTTTTCCCTGCAACAGCAGACATGGAACACTCCCGATGACCCCACGATCGATCGGCAACACCTAATGCTACAACCCAGCCGGCCTGACACATTGCGGCCACTGACAACCGAGCCAGACTACCAAGAGATCAACATACAAAGCTCTCTATAGCACTACCTGAGGAAAGTGCTTATTTCCAGGGTGTGAGTGTGACTCCAATTGTTGGCCAGTACATGCCTAATTGTATGTTTTCTCTCCCCCTGCGGACACGGAACACTCCCAACGCAACTGCGAAAGGCTACACCCAATGCTACCAACCGGCCGTTGACAACTTACCCAGCCATCGACTAACAACCCGTGCTCGGGAGGAAGGGCAGAACGAACCCTGCTCAGAAAGAGCCAACGAACAAACATTGGCCATCACTCCGTGAGTGAATCAACTGCTGTGTTAGTTTCCCCCCGGTACTCATAGTTAGCATATAGCCCAAAATCCTAGCCTTTTATACGTTTCTAATCGGGCCGTAGTGATACTGCGTATTGTCATTATTGTAAAAGCTACATTTATAATAAAGAACATTTGATTATATTTTGGCATGTCTCTCTGCCATGGGATTATAGAACTATGCTTTTGACATAAACTGAATTGTGGCCAAATTGGTTCGGGTTTCAGTCAAGTCTTTGGTCACATTCTTGGTTGGTCAAACAAAAACACCCTGATGAATGGTTAATAATGGCCTCCCACAATACTTTTAAATTGTAGTAATTAATAATTAAGATAGCTGGTGGGACAACCACATATCACAGACTTAGAAGGTACATATCGTAGCTATCATTAGAGTCAGAGCTAGGAGGGGGGGAGGTCAAGTGCAAGTGCTAGTCAAGTTTTTTCTTTTTTGGGGGGAGGCGAAGTGAGGAGGAGGATTATTTAAGATACTGTTTAAAGAGGTAGGGTTTCAGAGTTTCAGATGTTTTTGGAAGATGGTGCCAGGACAAAGAAGAGCTTGGACTAGGCTGAGCAGGATCTGCCATACTATAGTAGTGTGAGTACCAAGAGACCTGAGGTGGCAAAACAGATTTCTCGGTTTGGGGTGTAGGGTTTGAGAATAGCCTGATGGCAGGGAGGGGCAGTTCCTCTTGCTGTTCCATATGTAAGCACCATAGTCTAATAGTGGATGTGAGGTTTGACTGGAAGTGTGCTGAGGAGTGGGGTGACATGAGAGAACTTGGGAAGGTTGAAAACCAGACGGGCTGCAGCGTTCTGAATAAGTTGCAGGGGTTTGATGGCACAAGCGGGGAGCCCAACCAAGAGTGGGTTGCAGTAGTCCAGATGGGAGGGATAAGTACCTGGATTAGGACCTGCACCACTTCCTGTGTGACGTAGGGTCTTACTCTATGGATTTTGTAGAGCATGAACCGGCAGGAGCGGCTCACTGCTTTGATGTTTTACAGAGACTGACAGGGTGTTGTCCAGGATCATGCCAAGGTTCTTTACACTTTGGAAGGGCGGCACTGTGGAGTTGTCAACTGTGATGGAGAGGTCTTTGAGTGGGCGGCTTTTCCCTGGGAGGATGAGGAGTTCTGTCTTCTCAAGGTTGAGCTTGAGGTGGTGGGCAAACATCCAAGTTGAGATAGTTGCCAATGCGTATCACCACCTGGGTGTCAGAAGGTGGAAAGAAGAAAAGTAGTTGAGTGTCATCTGCATTGCAGTGATAGGAGACACCATGTGAGGATATGATGGATATGATGGCCTTGAATCTTGACTGGTTAGGGTCAAGTGTTTTGGAACGAAAAGAAAGAAGGGATAGAGGTCTGTCGTTTTTGAAGTCAGATGAGTTGAGTGTTGGTTTCTCGAGGAGGGGAGGAACTCGGGCCATTTTGAAGTCGGAGGGGACGCAGCCAGTTGTCAGGGATGAGTTAACTTCTTGGCGCACCCATCCCGTTTGTGGGATCATTTTCATCAACATCCTCTGAATTGCAGAGCGCCAAATTCAAATTAAATTATTAAAAATATTTAATTTTCATGAAATCACAAGTGCAATATAGAAAATCACAGCTTAGCTTGTTGTTAATCCACCTGGCGTGTCAGATTTAAAAAAAAGTTTACAGCTAAAGCAAACCAAGCGTTTATATAAGGACATCTCTCTCTCAGCAGACAAAACATTACAAACAACTAGCAGCAAATCAGATTGGTCACGAAAGTCAGAAAAGCAATAAAATTAATCGCTTACCCTTGATGATCTTCGGATGTTTGCACTCACGAGACTCCCAGTTACACAATAAATGTTCATTTTGTTCCATAATGATTATGGTTGGCGCGTTTTGTTGAGTAATCCACACGCTCGAGCGGTCACGTGGGAGCGAAACGAAAATTCCAAATAGTATCAGAAAGTGTCATGCAGGTGAAACAGGACCCAAAAGCGACTTGGCGAAAACAGAGTCTTTAATCCAGTAAAGTAAATACAAACAAAAAACACAACTTTCACTCGAAATGACGAGGACAAACTGGAGACTCGATCTTGAACAGCAGGTGAACAGCAGGTTGCCTCGGGAAGGCACTGAACCAGACAGACTCAGACACCTGCTCACCACGCAGCATCTGAGGAAAACACGACACGACAGGGCGATACACAAACACAGCACGGAATTCTAGACAAGGAACCGACAGGGACAGAAACGAACACAAAGGAAGAAATAGGGACTCTAATCAGGGAAAAGGATCGGGAACAGGTGTGGGAAGACTAAATGATTGATTAGGGGAATAGGAACAGCTGGGAGCAGGAACGGAACGATAGAGAGAAGAGAGAGCGAGAGAGTGAGAGGAGGGAGGGGGAGAGAGGGGATAGAAAGAGGGAAAGAACCCTAGCAAGACCAGCAGAGGAAAGCGAATAGAATGGGAAGCACAGGGACAAGACAAGATAATAAATGACAAAACATGACAGTACCCCCCCACTCACCGAGCGCCTCCTGGCGCACTCGAGGAAGGAATCCTGGCGGCAACGGAGGAAATCATCAATGAGTGAACGGTCCAGCACGTCCCGAGACGGAACCCAACTCCTCCTCAGGACCGTAACCCTCCCAATCCACTAAGTATTGGGACCCCGTCCCCGAGAACGCATGTCCATGATCTTATGTACCTTGTAAATAGGTGCGCTCGACAAGGACGGGGAGGGGGGAAGGAAGACGAACGGGTGCGAAGAAAGGGCTTGACACAGGAGACATGGAAGACAGGATGGGACGCGACGAAGATGTCGCGGAAGAAGCAGATCGCACAGCGACAGGATTGACGACCTGGGAGACACGGAACGGACCAATGAACCGCGGAGTCAACTTTACGAGAAGCTGTCGTAAGAGGAAGGTTGCGAGTGGAAAGCCACACTCTCTGGCCGCAACAATACCTTGGACTCTTAATCCTGCGTTTATTGGCGGCTCTCACAGTCTGTGCCCTGTAACGGCAAAGTGCAGACCTCACCCTCCTCCAGGTGCGCTCACAACGTTGGACAAACGCTTGAGCGGAGGGAACGCTGGACTCGGCAAGCTGGGATGAGAACAGAGGAGGCTGGTAACCCAGACTACTCTGAAACGGAGATAACCCGGTAGCAGACGAAGGAAGCGAGTTGTGAGCGTATTCTGCCCAGGGAGCTGTTCTGCCCAAGACGCAGGGTTTCTGAAAGAAAGGCTGCGTAGTGTGCGACCAATCGTCTGATTGGCCCTCTCTCTGCTTGACCGTTAGACTGGGGATGAAACCCGGAAGAGAGACTGACGGACGCACCAATCAAACGACAGAACTCCCTCCAAAACTGTGACGTGAATTGCGGGCCTCTGTCTGAAACGGCGTCTAACGGGAGGCCATGAATTCTGAATACATTCTCAATAATGATTTGTGCCGTCTCCTTAGCGGAAGGAAGTTTAGCGAGGGGAATGAAATGTGCCGCCTTAGAGAACCTATCGACAACCGTAAGAATCACAGTCTTCCCCGCAGACAAAGGCAGACCGGTAATGAAGTCTAGGGCGATGTGAGACCATGGTCGAGAAGGAATGGGGAGCGGTCTGAGACGACCGGCAGGAGGAGAGTTACCCGACTTAGTCTGCGCGCAGTCCGAACAAGCAGCCACGAAACGGCGTGTCACGCTCCTGAGTCGGCCACCAAAAGCGCTGGCGAATAGACGCAAGAGTGCCTCGAACACCGGGATGACCAGCTAACTTGGCAGAGTGAGCCCACTGAAGAACAGCCAGACGAGTGGAAACAGGAAACGAAAAGGAGGTTACTAGGACAAGCGCGCGACGCAGTGTGCGTGAGTGCTTGCTTAACCTGTCTTTCAATTCCCCAGACTGTTAACCCGACAACACGCCCATAAGGAAGAATCCTCGGGATCCTCGACAATGAATTGTCTAGTGACGTCAGAATGCTGAGGATAGGAGCGGACGTAAAACGTTCTTTTAGAAGATCAAAAAGCTCCTGGGCGGAACCGGACCACTTAAAACACGTCTTGACAGAAATAGAGCTGTGAGAGGGGCAGCAACTTGACCAGTACAGATGAAACGCCGATAGAAGTCGCGAAACCTAAAAGCGCTGCAACTCGACACGTGACCTTAGAGCAGGGCCAATCACCTGACAGCTTGGACCTTAGCGGAATCCATCTGAATGCCTTCAGCGGAAATAACGGAACCGAAAGAAGTAACGGAGGAGACATGAAAAGAGCACTTCTCAGACTTTACGTAGAGACAATTCTCTAAAAGGCGCTGTAGAACACGTCGAGCGTGCTGAACATGAATCTCGGTGACGGAGAAAAAATCAGGATATCGTCAGATAGACAAAACAAAGATGTTCAGCATGTCTCTCAGAACATCATTAACTAATGCCTGAAAAACAGCTGGGCGCATTGGCCGAGACCGAACGGCAGAACCCGGTACTCAAAATGCCCTAACGGAGTGTTAAACGCCGTTTCCACTAAATCCCCTCTCTGATGCGCACGAGATGGTAAGCGTTACGAAGGTCCAACTTAGTAAAGCACCTGGCTCCCTGCAGAATCTCGAAGGCTGATGACATAAGGGGGAAGCGGATAACGATTCTTAACCGTTATGTCATTCCAGCCCTCGATAATCCACGCAGGGCGCAGAGTACCGTCCTTCTTCTTAACAAAAAGAACCCCGCCCGGCCGGAGAGGAAGAAGGCACTATGGTACCGGCGTCAAGAGACACAGACAAATAATCCTCGAGAGCCTTACGTTCGGGAGCCGACAGAGAGTATAGTCTACCTCGAGGAGGAGTGGTCCCCGGAAGGAGATCAATACTACAATCATACGACCGGTGAGGAGGAAGGGAGTTGGCTCGGGACCGACTGAAGACCGTGCGCAGATCATGATATTCCCTCCGGCACTCCTGTCAAATCGCCAGGTTCCTCCTGAGAAGTAGGGACAGAAGAAATGGGAGGGATGTAGCAGACATTAAACACTTCACATGACAAGAAACGTTCCAGGATAGGGATAGAATTACTAGACCAATTAATAGAAGGATTATGACATACCAGCCAGGATGACCCCAAAACAACAGTAAAAGCAGAACGAAAAATCAAAAAAGAAATAGTCTCACTGTGGTTACCAGATACTGTGAGAGTTAAAGGTAGTGTCTCAAATCTGATACTGGGAAGATGACTACCATCTAAGGCAAACATGGGCGTAGGCTTGTCTAACTGTCTGAAAGGAATGTCATGTTTCTGAGCCCATGGTTTTCGTCCATGAAACAACCCTCAGCCCCAGAGTCAATCAAGGCACTGCATGTAGCACCTGAACCGTCCAGCGTAGATGGACCGACATAGTAGTACAGGATCTAGATGAAGAGACCTGAGGTAGCGCCACTGTAGCCCTCCGCTTACAGATGAGCTCTGGCTTTTACTGGACATGAATTAACAAAATGTCCAGCAACTCCGCAATAGAGGCACAGGCGGTTGGTGATCCTCCGTTCCCTCTCATTAGTCGAGATGCGAATCCCTCCCAGCTGCATGGGCTCAGACCCTGAGCCAGAGGGAGGGAGATGGTTGCGATGCGGAGCAGGGAAACACCGTTGATCGCGAGCTCTCTTCCACGAGCCCGGTGACGAAGATCTACCCGTCGTTCTATGCGGATGGCGAGAGCAATCAAAGAGTCCACATCTGAAGGAACCTCCCGGAGAGAATCTCATCCTTAACCACTGCGTGGAGTCCCTCCAGAAAACGAGCGAGCAGCGCCGGCTCGTTCCACTCACTAGAGGCAGCAAGAGTGCGAAACTCAATAGAATAATCCGTTATGGACCGTTCACCTTGGCATAAGGAAGCCAGGGCCCTAGAAGCCTCCCTACCAAAAACTGAAGCGGTCAAAAACCCGAATCATCTCCTCTTTAAAGTTCTGGAACTTGTTAGAGCAATCAGCCCTTGCCTCCCAGATAGCTGTGCCCCATTCTCGGAGCCCGGACAGTAAGGAGTGAAATGGCGTAAGCAACCCGAGCTCTCTCTCTAGAGTATGTGTTGGGTTGGAGAGAGAACACAACCTCACACTGCGTGAGAAAGGAGCGGCACTCAGTGGGCTGCCCGGAGTAGCAAGGTTGGTTATTAACCCTAGGTTCTGGAGGCTCGGCAGGCCAGGAAGTAACAGGTGGCACGAGACGTAGACTCTGGAACTGTCCAGAGAGGTCGGAAACCTGAGCGGCCAGGTTCTCCACGGCATGGCGAGCAGCAGACAATTCCTGCTCGTGTCTGCCGAGCATGGCTCCTTGGATCTCGACGGCAGTGTAACGAGCGTCTGAAGTCGCTGGGTCCATTCCTTGGTCGGTTCCTTCTGTCATGCAGGTGAAAGAGGACCCAAAAGCGACTTGGCGAACACAGAGTCTTTAATCCAGTAAAGTAAATACAAACAAAAAACACAACTTTCACTCGAAATGACGAGGACAAACTGGAGACTCGATCTTGAACAGCAGGTGAACAGCAGGTTGCCTCGGGAAGGCACTTGAACCAGACAGACTCAGACACCTGCTCACCACGCAGCATCTGAGGAAAACACGACACGACAGGGCGATACACAAACACAGCACGGTGAATTCTAGACAAGGAACCGACAGGACAGGAACAGGAACACAAAGGAAGAAATAGGGACTCTAATCAGGGAAAGGATCGGGAACAGGTGTGGGAAGACTAAATGATTGATTAGGGGAATAGGAACAGCTGGGAGCAGGAACGGAACGATAGAGAGAAGAGAGAGCGAGAGAGTGAGAGAGGGAGGGGGAGAGAGAGGGATAGAAAGAGGGAAAGAACCTAATAAGACCAGCAGAGGGAAACGAATAGAATGGGAAGCACAGGGACAAGACAAGATAATAAATGACAAAACATGAC
>NW_025754421.1:0-9158 GCF_021184085.1 Oncorhynchus gorbuscha | reverse complement strand
AAGATATTAGCCTACCTTTCATCTTTTATTAGCCTACCTAGATATTAGCCTACCTTTCACCTTTTATTAGTCTACCTAGATATTAGCCGACCTTTCACCTTTTATTAGCCTACCAAGATATTAGCCTACCAAGATATTAGCCTACCTTTCATCTTTTATTAGCCTACCTAGATATTAGCCTACCTTTCACCTTTTATTAGCCTACCTAGATATTAGCCTACCTTTCATCTTTTATTAGCCTACCAAGATATTACCCTACCAAGATATTAGCCGTCCCAAAAATAGGCCAATAAATATTTCCTTGCTCAAAACAGGATAGTATTGTAATGTATTGTATTGAGTAACAGGTCCATCCTTCATCAGACAGTATTTCAGTGCTCATAACAGGATAGTATTGTATTGTATTGTATTGAGTAGCAGGTCCATCCTTCATCAGACAGTATTTCAGTGCTCATAACAGGACAGTATTGTATTGTATTGAGTAGCAGGTCCATTCTTCATCACAGTATTTCAGTGCTCATAACAGAATAAATAGTATTGTATTGAGTAGCAGGTCCATTCTTCATCAGACAGTATTTCAGTGCTCATAACAGGATAGTATTGTATTGTATTGTATTGTATTGAGTAGCAGGTCCATTCTTCATCACAGTATTTCAGTGCTCATAACAGGATAATATTGTATTGTATTGTATTGTATTGTATTGTATTGTATTGAGTAGCAGGTCCATTCTTCATCACAGTAGTTCAGTACTCATAACAGAAGTAATGTATTGTATTGAGTAGCAGGTCCATTCTTCATCACAGTATTTCAGTACTCATAACAGAATAGTATTGTATTGTATTGAGTAACAGGTCCATTCTTCATCAGACAGTATTTCAGTGCTCATAACAGGATAGTATTGTATTGTATTGAGTAACAGGTCCATCCTTCATCAGACAGTATTTCAGTGCTCATAACAGGATAGTATTGTATTGTACTGAGTAGCAGGTCCATTCTTCATCAGACAGTATTTCAGTGCTCCTGACAGGATAGTATTGTATTGTATTGTATTGTATTGTATTGTATTGTATTGTATTGTATTGTATTGTATTGTACTGAGTAGCAGGTCCATTCTTCATCAGACAGTATTTCAGTGCTCCTGACAGGATAGTATTGTATTGTATTGTATTGTATTGAGTAGCAGGTCCATTCTTCATCAGACAGTATTTCAGTGCTCCTGACAGGATAGTATTGTATTGTATTGTATTGTATTGAGTAGCAGGTCCATTCTTCATCAGACAGTATTTCAGTGCTCATAACAGAATAGTATTGTATTGTATTGAGTAGCAGGTCCATTCTTCATCACAGTATTTCAGTGCTCCTAACAGGATAGTATTGTATTGTATTGTATTGTATTGTATTGTATTGTATTGAGTAGCAGGTCCATTCTTCATCAGACAGTATTTCAGTGCTCATAACAGGATAGTATTGTATTGTACTGTATTGAGTAGCAGGTCCATTCTTCATCACAGTATTTCAGTGCTCATAACAGAATAGTATTGTATTGTATTGTATTGTATTGAGTAGCAGGTCCATTCTTCATCACAGTATTTCAGTGCTCATAACAGGATAGTATTGTATTGTATTGTATTGAGTAGCAGGTCCATTCTTCATCAGACAGTATTTCAGTGCTCATAACAGGATAGTATTGTATTGTATTGAGTAGCAGGTCCATTCTTCATCACAGTATTTCAGTGCTCATAACAGAATAGTATTGTATTGTATTGTATTGTATTGAGTAGCAGGTCCATTCTTCATCACAGTATTTCAGTGCTCATAACAGGATAGTATTGTATTGTATTGTATTGAGTAGCAGGTCCATTCTTCATCACAGTATTTCAGTGCTCATAACAGGATAGTATTGTATTGTATTGTATTGTATTGTATTGTATTGAGTAGCAGGTCCATTCTTCATCACAGTATTTCAGTGCTCATAACAGGATAGTATTGTATTGTATTGTATTGAGTAGCAGGTCCATTCTTCATCAGACAGTATTTCAGTGCTCATAACAGGATAGTATTGTATTGTACTGAGTAGCAGGTCCATTCTTCATCACAGTATTTCAGTGCTCATAACAGAATAGTATTGTATTGTACTGAGTAGCAGGTCCATTCTTCATCACAGTATTTCAGTGCTCATAACAGGATAGTATTGTATTGTATTGTATTGTATTGAGTAGCAGGTCCATTCTTCATCAGACAGTATTTCAGTGCTCATAACAGGATAGTATTGTATTGTACTGAGTAGCAGGTCCATTCTTCATCACAGTATTTCAGTGCTCATAACAGGATAGTATTGTATTGTACTGAGTGACAGGTCCATTCTTCATCACAGTATTTCCCAGTGCTCATAACAGAATAGTATTGTATTGTACTGAGTATGAGTCCATTCTTCATCACAGTATTTCAATGCTCATAACAGGATAGTATTGTATTGTATTGTATTGTATTGTATTAGGAGTAGCAGTCCATTCTTCATCAGACAGTATTTCAGTGCTCATAACAGGATAGTATTGTATTGTACTGAGTAGCAGGTCCATTCTTCATCACAGAGCCAGTGCTCATAACAGAATAGTATTGTATTGTACTGAACAGGATTCTCTTTTCACTACAGTATTTCAATATAACAGGATAGTATTGTATTGTATTGTATTGTATTGGAGTAGCAGGTCCATTCTTCATCAGATGTATTTCAGTGCTCATAACAGAATAGTATATTGTATTGTATCCATGTATTGTATTGTATTGTATTGTATTGTATTGAGTAGCAGGTCCATTCTTCATCACAGTATTTCAGTGCTCATAACAGAATAGTATTGTATTGTACTGAGTAGCAGGTCCATTCTTCATCACAGTATTTCAGTGCTCATAACAGAATAGTATTGTATTGTGTGGAGAGTAGCAGGTCCATTCTTCCACATCACAGTATTTCAGTGCTGCTATAATAGATAGTATTGTATTGTATTGTATTGTATGTATTGTATTGAGTATATATCCTCATTCATCAGATATATAGTTTGTGTCATACAATAGGATAGGTATTGCATTACATGAGTAGTGGTTCCATTCTTCATCATACAGAGTATTTCAGTGCTATATAAATAGAATAGTATTGTATTGATCTGACTTAGATGTGACATTATTCCATCACAGATGTTATACACAGTAATGAAAATGGATTGTGTGTGTGTGTGTGTGTGTGTGTGTGTGTGTGTGTGTGTGTGTGTGTGTGTGTGTGTGTGTGTGTGTGTGTGTGTGTGTGTGTGTGTGTGTGTGTGTGTGTGTGTGTGTGTGTGTGTGTGTGTGTGGTGTGTGTGTGTGTGTGTGTGTGTGTGTGTGTGTGAAAACAGACACATGCGAACACATGCACACACAAACACGTATGAATGCAATCTCACACACACTTTAAAATTGTACAGAGTTCAATTCTGTATTTGCTTTTAAATGAAAAGTGTACACAAACACACCCCACACAGACGCAATGAATTAAGTGAAATGCTACAGCCAGCTAATAATGACAATAATCACATTGTAACAAATCAAAATGACTAACCTGGGTGAACAATCCTTAAAAGTACATCAGCTCCTGTCTTCCCCCTCTCCTATCCGCTGGGTACCTCGCTCTCCTCAATCAGCTAGTCCGGCCTGTTAAGCCTAGCGACAGCATGGCCAGCGAAGGAGAGAGGGAGGGAGGCAGCCGGCTCCTCCAGACACAGAAAGAGAGAGAGAGAGAGGTGCTGTCTTTCTACCCTACTGTACCACACAGAACTACTACAGCCTGCCTGCTCCAAGCACGCAGCCAGCCACAGTCCATCTGGAGAGAAACACTTATTCACACACCTCCTTCTCTCTTTTCCTAACCCCATCCCTCCCTCCTTGCTCAGTCCCTTCTCTCCTCTGCTGGCTGCGTCATTAAATAGGAGAGCTCCACCCAGTGGCCATCCTCTATTCTCTTCTTTTCATTTCTTCTCCTCCGCCTCGTTCGTCTCTTCGCCCACTCGCACTAAAACACACACACCGACTGAAACGCCACACTCGCACTGAAACACACACATAATAATACCGAAAACACACACACACTCGCACTGAAACACACACACACCTCGCACTGAAACACACACACACTCGCACTGAAACACACACACACTCGCACTGAAACACACACAAACACGCACACTCGCACTGAAACACGTACACTGCACTGAAACACGCACACTCGCACTGAAACGCACACTGCACTGAAACGCACACTCGCACTGAAACGCACACTCGCACTGGAAACGCACACTCGCACTGAAACGCACACCCCGCACTGGAACGCATACTCTCTGCAGACTGGAAACGCAACCGCACTGAAACGCACACTGCACGTGAAACACACTTCTCTCACTGGAAACACACACACCGCACTGAAACACACACTTGCACTGAACACACACACTTGCACTGAACACACACACAAGTTCTTTTTCATCTGAGAAGGTGCGTATTCATACCAAGCTCAGAGTTGAGGCTCTCAGATCTTAACAAGAGACTTCTCAGATAAATATGGGAGCCTTTCAACACGACGACAAACCTGACTGTTATGTAAGAACATGGCGTTCCATGATGTTTATTACACTGTGCCACTTAGACAGTTATCAAAGTACAATCTCCGTAGCTATGACAACCTCCTACTCTGATACTGAGATGAAGAATACATGTACGAATACAAGAGGAATGGTTCTTGAAAGTGAATGCATAATGTCGTTGTCTGACTAGTGACTCTGTGAAGTCATCTCTTACCATCTCTAGAGGGACAGTGGGTGGGCACTAGGCTACATGAGCTCTTGTTATGACTCAGGCTTATGAGTCTAGGCTTCTGTCACCAGTCACAGCTACATACTTCACCGTCTCAGAGAGCCACTACCTCAACGCCCAGAGTCTGAGAGCCACTACCTCAAAGCCCAGAGTCTCAGAGAGCCACTACCTCAAAGCCCAGAGTCTGAGAGCCACTACCTCAAAGCCCAGAGTCTCAGAGAGCCACTACCTCAAAGCCCAGAGTCTGAGAGAGCCACTACCTCAAAGCCCAGAGTCTCAGAGAGCCACTACCTCAAAGCCCAGAGTCTCAGAGAGCCACTACCTCAAAGCCCAGAGTCTGAGAGCCACTACCTCAAAGCCCAGAGTCTGAGAGCCACTACCTCAAAGCCCAGTCGCAGAGAGCCACTACCTCAAAGCCCAGAGACTGAGAGCCACTAACTCAAAGCCCAGAGTCTGAGAGCCACTACCTCAAAGCCCAGAGACTGAGAGCCACTACCTCAAAGCCCAGAGTCTCAGAGAGCCACTAACTCAAAGCCCAGAGTCTCAGAGAGCCACTAACTCAAAGCCCAGAGACTCAGAGAGCCACTACCTCAAAGCCCAGAGTCTCAGAGAGCCACTACCTCAAAGCCCAGAGTCTCAGAGAGCCACTACCTCAAAGCCCAGAGTCTGAGAGCCACTACCTCAAAGCCCAGAGTCTCAGAGAGCCACTACCTCAAAGCCCAGAGTCTGAGAGCCACTACCTCAAAGCCCAGAGTCTCAGAGAGCCACTACCTCAAAGCCCAGAGTCTCAGAGAGCCACTACCTCAAAGCCCAGAGTCTGAGAGCCACTACCTCAAAGCCCAGAGTCTCAGAGAGCCACTACCTAAGCCCAGAGTCTCAGAGAGCCACCACTAAAGCCCAGAGTCTGAGAGCACTACCTTTCAAAGCCCAGAGTGTCATGTAAGCTTTAAATCTTACTTTAATTCATTTCTGGTTATCCTCTGTTCGTAAGCTTCCTCGTTGGTCTTTTAGGTTCGTTCCTCTTCTCTCTCTTCCTCCCTCTCTCTCTTCTCTCTATCGCTCCGTCCTGCTCCCAGCTGTTCCTATTCCCCTAATCAATCATTTAGTCTTCCCACCTGTTCCCTTTCTTTTTTCCCTGATTAGAGTCCCTATTTCTCCCCTTGTTTTCCGTTCCTGCCCACCAACCAGGATCCTTTGTCTGTGTTCACCGTGCTGTGTCTGTGTATCGCCCTGTCGTCGTGTTTCCTCAGATGCTGCGTGGTGAGCAGGTGTCTGAGTCTGCTGTTCAAGTGCCTTCCCCCGGAGGCAACCTGCAGTTCAAGATCGAGTCTCCAGTCTGTTCTCGTTGCATTACGAGTGGAAATTGTGCTTTTGATTGTATTTTACTTTACTGGATTAAAGACTCTGTTTTTTGCTAAGTCGCTTTTGGGTCCTCATTCACCTGCATAACAGAAGGATCCGACCAAGAATGGACCCAGCGACTATGGATTCTCTCTACTCTACTCTCGAGTTCCAGGAGCATGTACCGGCAGACACGAGCAGGAATTGTCTGCTGCTCGGCATGCCGTTGAGACCCTGGCCGCTCAGGTCTCCGACCTCTCAGGACAGTATCAGAGTCTTCGTCTCGTGTCACCAGCTACTTCCGGTTCTTCCGAGCCTCCGAACCTAGGGGTTAATAACCCACCATGTTATTCTGGGCAGCCCACTGAGTGCCGCTCCTTTCACCCAGTGTGATATAGTGTTCTCTCTCCAACCCAACACATACTCAAGAGAGAGCTCGGATTGCCTACGCATATCACTCCTTACTGGTCGGGCTCGGCAGTGGGGGCACAGCTATCTGGGAGGCAAGCGCTGAGTGTACTAACAATTATCTGAACTTTAAAGAGGAGATGATAAGGGTTTTGATCGCTCAGTTTTTGGGAAAGAAGCTTCTTGGTCCCTGCCTTCCCTATGTCAAGGTAATCGATCCATAACGATTACTTCTATAGAGTTTCGCACTCTGCTGCCTCCAGTAACTGAACGAGCAGGCGTTGTCATTGTTTTCTGGAGGGACTCCACACGCTAAGGTTAAGGATGAGATTCTCTTCTCGGGAGGTTCCATCCAGCGTGGATTCTTTGATTGAACTCGCTATTCGCATTGAACGACGGGTAGATCTTTCGCCACCGAGCTCATAGAAGAGAGCTTTCCCTTCTCGCGTTAACTGTGTCTCCTCCCGACACTACCATCTTTCCCCACTGACTCTGGTGTTGAGCCCATGCAGTTGGGGGGTATTTGCATTCGACTAAGGAGAGGGAACGGAGAATCACCAACCGCCTCTGTCTCTATTGCGTTCCGCTGGTCATTTTTGTCATTCTCATGTCCAGTTAAAAGGCCAGAGCTCATCAGTAAGTGTGAGGGCTTACTGATAAGCGCTACTAGACGGTCCTCTCCGTCATACCCAGCTTACTATCGTCCATCTACGCTGACCGGATCGGCAGCTTCCTGCAGTGCATTAATAGACCTGGGGCGAGGGCTGTTTTATGGACGGAAGCCTGGGCTCGAACATGACATTCCTCTCAGACAGTTAGGGGAGCCCACGGTCATGTTCGCCTTGGATGGTAGTCCTCTCCCCAGTATATTATGTGAAACACTACTTTAACCCTCACTGTATCTGGTAACCATAGTGAGACCATTTCTTTTTGATTTTGTTCACCTTTACACCTGTTGTTTTGGGTCATCCCTGGCTTGTGTGTCATAATCCTTCTTTTGATTGGTCTAGTAATTCTATCCTTTCCTGGAACGTTTCTTGTCATGTGAAGTGTTTAATGTCTGCTATTTCTCCTGTTTGTTCTGTCCCTCTTCTCAGGAGGAACCTGGTGATTTGACAGGAGTGGGCCGGAGGAATATCATGGTCTGCGCACGGCTCTCAGTCGGTCCAGAACCAACTCCTCTCCTCCAGGACCGGTCGTATGATTGCTGTTCTGATCTCTTAAGAAGCGCTTTTGCATCCGCCTTCCTATCCTTGTTGCACCTGACGTCACTAAACAGTTTATTGTTGAGGTAACGCTAGGGACAGGGCGTGAGACATTCAGCCCAGCGCTCCGATACTGACGTAGGGGTCCACCTCGGTGCAGGGAACATCGCCTGTCACCAGCGGAAGACCAGGAGCAGAAGCAGAAAAAAATTCCAGACTTATTCTGCGACCCAGTCCAGGAATTGAGCCAGACAGGTGTTACGCGTGTCACGCACACCTGAGTAGGCCGCGGGCTTGCGAATAGTAACCTTCTCGTTCCTGCTTCTACTGTCTGGGTGGCCAGCTCACTTGGCAGAGCTAGCTGGCCATCCCGACGTTCGCTGGGTACGCTTGCTTCTATTCGCCAGCGGTTTTGGTGGCCTACTCAGGAGCGTGACACGCGCCGTTTCGTGGCTGCGTGTTCAGACTGCGCGCAGAAGAAGTCTGGTAATTTTTTTTTTTCTGCTTCTGCTCCTGGTCTTGCTGGGTCTCAGTCTGTTCCCTGCCATCGCATCTCTCCTGTTCTTGTTCCTGCCCTTGCTGTGTCTCAGTCTGTCCCTAGTTGTTACTCTCCTGGCCTGTTTGGTCCTGTTTGCTCTAAAGCTTTCAGTTCACTCTACCCGTGTCTCATTTTTTTTTTTAGAGTAGTACCCTAGTTTCCTTTTTATCGTTTTTCCCGTTACGGTCCTGAGGAGAGGGAGTGGGTTCTTTCTCGGGACGTGCTGGACCGTTTGTGATCTATGATTTCCCCCTCCGTTGCCGCCAGTGTTCCTCCTCGAGAGCGCCAGGAGGTGCTCGGTGAGTGGGGGTACTGTCATGTTTTTGTCTTATTTTGTCTTGTCATTTTGCTTTTCCCTCTGTTCGTTTTCCCCCTGCTGGTCTTTTTAGGTTCGTTCCCCTCTTTCTCTCTTCCTCCCTCTCTCTCTTCTCTCTATCGCTCCGTTCCTGCTCCCAGCTGTTCCTATTCCCCTAATCAATCATTTAGTCTTCCCACACCTGTTCCCTATCTTTCCCCTGATTAGAGTCCCTATTTCTCCCCTTGTTTTCCGTTTCTGCCCTGTCGGATCCTTGTCTATTGTTCACCGTGCTGTGTTTGTGTATCGCCCTGTCGTGTCGTGTTTCCCTCAGATGCTGCGTGGTGAGCAGGTGTCTGAGTCTGCTAAGTTCAAGTGCCTTCCCGAGGCAACCTGCTGTTCAAGATCGAGTCTCCAGTCTGTTCTCGTCATTACGAGTGGAAATTGTGTTTTTGATTGTATTTTACTTTACTGGATTAAAGACTCTGTTTTCGCCAAGTCGCTTTTGGGTCCTCATTCACCTGCATGACA
>NW_025754420.1:0-9158 GCF_021184085.1 Oncorhynchus gorbuscha | reverse complement strand
GTAGAGGGCAGAGGGAGAGAGGTAGAGGGGCAGAGGGAGAGAGGTAGAGGGGCAGAGGGAGAGAGGTAGAGGGGCAGAGGGAGAGAGGTAGAGGGGCAGAGGGAGAGAGAGAGGGCAGAGGGAGAGAGGTAGAGAGGGCAGAGGGAGAGGTGAGGGGCAGAGGGAGAGAGGTAGTAGAGGGGCAGAGGGAGAGAGGTAGAGGGGCAGAGGGAGAGAGAAGGGGGCAGAGGGAGAGAGGTAGAGGGGCAGAGGGAGAGAGAGGTAAGAGAGAGGGGGCAGAGGGAGAGAGGTAGAGGGGGCAGAGGGAGACAGGTAGAGGGCAGAGGGAGACAGGTAGAGGGAGAGGGAGAGAGGGCAGAGGGAGCAGAGTGGTAGAGGGGAGGGAGAGGGAGAGAGATAGGAGGGCAGAGGGAGAGAGAAGGAGGGCAGAGGGAGACAGAAGGAGGGCAGAGGGAGAGGGGAGAGGGAGAGGTAGAGGGCAGAGGGAGAGAAGCAGAGGGAGAGAGAAGGAGGGGCAGAGGGAGAGAGAAGAGGGGCAGAGGGAGAGAGAGAGAGGGCAGAGGGAGAGAGGTAGAGGGGCAGAGGGAGAGAGGTGGGGGAGGCAGGGAGAGAGGTAGAGGGGCAGAGGGAGAGAGGGAGGGGCAGAGGGAGAGAGGTAGAGGGGCAGAGGGAGAGGTAGAGGGGGAGAGGGTAGAGTGGGGGGAGACAGGTGGAGGGGCAGAGGGTGACAGGAGGGAGAGGGAGACAGGGTGGGGGAGGGAGAGAGGTGAGGGGGAGAGGGAGAGAGAGAGTAGAGGGGCAGAGGGAGAGGTAGAGGGAGACAGAGGGAGAGAGAGAATGAGGGAGAGGGCAGAGGGAGAGGGAGAGAAGGAGGGGCAGAGGGAGAGGTAGAGGGGCAGAGGGCAGAGGGAGAGGGGCAGAGGAGCAGAGGGAGGGCAGAGGGAGAGAGGCAGAGGGGCAAAGGGAGAGAGGTAGAGGGCAGAGGGAGAGAGGTAGAGGGCAGAGGGAGAGGAGGTAGAGGGGCAGAGGAGAGAGGTAGAGGGGCAGAGGGAGAGAGGTAGAGGCAGAGGAGGTAGAGGTAGAGGAGAGAGAGGTAGAGGGGCAGAGGTAGAGGGCAGAGGAGAGAGGGAGAGAGGGGCAGAGGGGGCAGAGGGAGAGAGGTAAGAGGGGCAGAGGGAGAGAGGTAGAGGGCAGAGGGAGAGGGGCAGAGGGAGAGAGTGGAGGGGCAGAGGGAGAGGAGGTAGAGGGGCAGGAGGGAGAGAGAAGGAGGGCAGAGGAGAGAGGTAGAGGGGCAGAGGGAGAGGAAGGGGCAGAGGGAGAGAGAAGGAGGGCAGAGGGAGAGAGAAGGAGGCAGAGGGGGAGAGAGAAGGAGGGCAGAGGGAGAGAGAAGGAGGGGCAGAGGGAGAGAGAAGGAGGGCAGAGGGAGAGAGAAGGAGGGCAGAGGGAGAGAGAAGGAGGGCAGAGGGGAGAGAGAAGGAGGGCAGAGGGAGAGAGAAGGAGGGCAGAGGGAGAGAGAAGGAGGGCAGAGGCAGAGGGAGAGAGGAGGAGGGCAGAGGGAGAGAGAAGGAGGGCAGAGGGAGAGAGAAGGAGGGCAGAGGGAGAGAGAAGGAGGGCAGAGGGAGAGAGAAGGGAGGGCAGAGGGAGAGAGAGAAGGAGGGCAGAGGGAGAGAGAAGGAGGGCAGAGGGAGAGAGAAGGGGGAGGGCAGAGGGAGAGAGAAGGAGGGCAGAGGGAGAGAGAAGGAGGGCAGAGGGAGAGAGGAGGAGGGCAGAGGGAGAGAGGAGGAGGGCAGAGGGAGAGAGAAGGAGGGCAGAGGGAGAGAGAAGGAGGGCAGAGGGAGAGAGAAGGAGGGCAGAGGGAGAGAGAAGGAGGGCAGAGGGAGAGAGAAGGAGGGCAGAGGGAGAGAGAAGGAGGGTAGAGGGAGAGAGAAGGAGGGGAGGGAGACAGAGGAGAGGCCATCTGGGAGAGCATGGTGTTCTAATCTTTCTAGATGGTACTAGTATACTCACAGTCCCTGACATCTTGTCCAGCTCACTCATGGCCTCATGTATAGCAGCTTCTAAATGATTATTCAACTTCCCAGCTCTGTTGGGAACAATGAAAACAAAATCATATTTCAGAAACATCAATAAGTCCACATCTAAACACTCAGCATTTTATTTTTCGCTTTGGACAAAAACATGAATAGATTTGTTCAACTCTGCCTCCTGCTACGCAGGGAGAAAGTATGCAATTATAACATGAGCTGTAAGCAATGACACTGACTGTGGTCCAGGTACATTTTTACAGAACATTGAGGGAGAAGAGCTAAGGTAAGCGCTGTGTGTGTGTGTGTGTGTGTGTGTGTGTGTGTGTGTGTGTGTGTGTGTGTGTGTGTGTGTGTGTGTGTGTGTGTGTGTGTGTGTGTGTGTGTGTGTGTGTGTGTGTGTGTGTGTGTGTGTGAGTGGAACAGGTGCAGTGGAGGAGGTTTTTCATCATCAGGGGTAATGACGAGCCAGCCAGGGCATCATCAGGGGTAATGACTAGCCAGCCAGGGCATCATCAAGGGTAATGACTAGCCAGCCAGGGCATCATCAGGGGGTAATGACGAGCCAGCCAGGGCATCATCAGGGGTAATGACTAGCCAGCCAGGGCATCATCAGGGGGTAATGACTAGCCAGCCAGGGCATCATCAGGGGGTAATGACTAGCCAGCCAGGGCATCATCAGGGGTAATGACTAGCCAGCCAGGGCATCATCAGGGGTAATGACTAGCCAGCCAGGGCATCATCAGGGGTAATGACTAGCCAGCCAGGGCATCATTAGGGGGGTAATGACTAGCCAGCCAGGGCATCATCAGGGGTAATGACTAGCCAGCCAGGCATCATCAGGGGTAATGACTAGCCAGCCAGGGCATCATCAGTGGGTAATGACTAGCCAGCCAGGGCATCATCAGTGGGTAATGACTAGCCAGCCAGGGCATCATCAGGGGTAATGACTAGCCAGCCAGGGCATCATCAGGGGTAATGACTAGCCAGCCAGGGCATCATCAGGGTAATGACTAGCCAGCCAGGGCATCATCAGGGGGTAATGACTAGCCAGCCAGGGCATCATCAGGGGTAATGACTAGCCAGCCAGGGCATCATCAGGGGTAATGACTAGCCAGCCAGGGCATCATCAGGGGGTAATGACTAGCCAGCCAGGGCATCATCAGGGGGTAATGACTAGCCAGCCAGGGCATCATCAGGGGGTAATGACTAGCCAGCCAGGGCATCATCAGGGGGTAATGACTAGCCAGCCAGGGCATCATCAGGGGTAATGACTAGCCAGCCAGGGCATCATCAGGGTAATGACTAGCCAGCCAGGGCATCATCAGGGGTAATGACCAGCCAGGGCATCATCAGGGGTAATGACTAGCCAGCCAGGGCATCATCAGGGGTAATGACTAGCCAGCCAGGCATCATCAGGGGTAATGACTAGCCAGCCAGGGCATCATCAGGGGTAATGACTAGCCAGCCAGGGCATCATCAGGGTAATGACTAGCCAGCCAGGGCATCATCAGGGGTAATGACAGCCAGGGCATCATTAGGGGTAATGACTAGCCAGCCAGGGCATCATCAGGGGGTAATGACTAGCCAGCCAGGGCATCATCAGGGGTAATGACTAGCCAGCCAGGGCATCATCAGGGGTAATGACTAGCCAGCCAGGGCATCATCAGGGGGTAATGACTAGCCAGCCAGGGCATCATCAGGGGTAATGACTAGCCAGCCAGGGCATCATCAGGGGGTAATGACTAGCCAGCCAGGGCATCATCAGGGGGTAATGACTAGCCAGCCAGGGCATCATCAGGGAAGCAGCATTCCCAAAAACACCCTATTCAGTGCATTACTTTTGAGTGGGACAGAGAGTACAGACAGGTGATTCAGTAGTCAGTGGTATTAACCTCTCCTCAACACAGAGCAGCCAGCCAGGATGGAACTAGCCAGCCAGCCAGGATGGAACTAACCAGCCAGCCAGGATGGAACTAACCAGCCAGCCAGGATGGAACTAACCAGCCAGGATGGAACTAACCAGCCAGGATGGAACTAACCAGCCAGCCAGGATGGAACTAACCAGCCAGCCAGGATGGAACTAACCAGCCAGCCAGGATGGAACTAACCAGCCAGCCAGGATGGAACTAACCAGCCAGCCAGGATGGAACTAACCAGCCAGCCAGGATGGAACTAACCAGCCAGCCAGGATGGAACTAACCAGCCAGCCAGGATGGAACTAACCAGCCAGCCAGGATGGAACTAACCAGCCAGCCAGGATGGAACTAACCAGCCAGCCAGGATGGAAACTAACCAGCCAGCCAGGATGGAACTAACCAGCCAGGATGGAACTAACCAGCCAGGATGGAACTAACCAGCCAGGATGGAACTAACCAGCCAGGATGGAACTAACCAGCCAGATGGAACTAACCAGCCAGGATGGAACTAACCAGCCAGGATGGAACTAACCAGCCAGGATGGAACTAACCAGCCAGGATGGAACTAACCAGCCAGGATGGAACTAACCTGCCCATCAACATTCTAGAATGAATTCCACTCTTAAAATAGAGCAAAATAAAACACATCTGTTCATCTTTTTTAAACACAGGAGAAACTGGTTCCACATACACACTGGGATATAAATCACCACAACATGTCCCAGCCATCCTACAGCAATAGAACTTACTTTCTGTTCCTCTTGGTCACTCTGTCAAGGGCCTCTAGGTCATGGGTCAGTGTTTTCAGCTTCTCCGTCTCCACACCTGGGGTACAACAGATGTCAGACAGTGTTTTCAGCTTCTCCGTCTCCACCTGGGGGTAATAACAGATGTCAGACAGTGTGTTCAGCTTCTCCGTCTCCACCTGGGTAATAACAGATGTCAGACAGTGTTTTCAGCTTCCTCCGTCTCCACCTGGGGGTAATAACAGATGTCAGACAGTGTTCAGCTTCTCCGTCTCCACCTGGGGTAATAACAGATGTCAGACAGTGTTTTCAGCTTCTCCATCTCCACCTGGGGGTAATAACAGATGTCAGACATTATGTTGGGTCTAAGAATAGGGACCAAAAGCCTGACTAGGTCCCATCAACATGACCATCAGTAGCAGAAGTAGTGATCGCAGACAGTTACTTTCATCTAAAAAGGTACAAAAGTAAAGTCAATAGTGAAAGAAAACTAGATTTGTGGGTGTGTATTTCTCTCTCCGAAGACATCTCACCTTTGCTGTCCTCTGAGCTGCAGGCTGCCATGGTGATGGACGGCTGCCCCGCCTCCTCCCCCTGACAGTTTACCAGGCCAGGATGGGAACCCTTTAAAGCCCTGTCCCAGACCCAGATCCCCCCCATGCAACGTCCTGGGTCTATAGTGAGCATCTCTGACGATGGGCTGTCTGGGCTGCCTCAGGTCCCTTCCTCACTGCCTGGGACTTGGTGTCAGATGGGCTGAAGTGCCCGCTAGAGTGGGCCCACGCACTTTAACCAACGGACCCTCCAGGCCAGGGAGGCTGGGAGACTGGTCGATCCCAGGCCTCCCTGTCTGGGGCCGAGGGGGTCAGACACACCGTACCCCCGTAGAGAGAACTGGACCTGGGGGTCCGACGCTTACCTCCGTTCATATGGGCGCATCTCTCCACAGTCTGATCCAACCTCTCTTTGTAGTTAACGATGTTCACGGCCGTCCGGTTGCAGTTGTTGAAGCGGTTGAATCCATCCTCCAGGGAAGGCCTTGTCTGAGGGACGGGAGAGTGGTGGTGACCTTCGTGGGGAGAGCTGTCGGCTGGACAGGGGGTGCAGGAGCTGTGGACTCCAGGTCTCTCCATACAGGGGCTGCTGGGACATGAGTGAGAGCACTCTAGGAATCCCCTCACCGCCCCCATGCCGTGTGACCTCTGGGTCCAGACTTCCAGGGTGCCCAGTCTCGCCTTCCCACTGCCTAGGGTGCCATGGCCTGGGGATCTGAAGGATCCTAGTAGACTCTGGAAGTGCTCCCTGACCCTCGGGATGCTAACAGCACTCTTCCCCTGACCAGAGTGCTTCCGGGCCGGCCCTGCTCTGACCTGCCTGGGTCTGGGCTGTTGGCTCAGGGTCGGTGTCTGCTCCCCTCCTGGTGCGCCACCCGGTGGCCACTATGGCTGACTGCAGCATGGCTGTGAGGGAGGTTGTGGTTGATGCTGACCGGCTCCTCTCTACGGAGTTAGTGAAGGCAGTCATGGTGCTGAGAGTGGGTACCGGGCTGGACTGGGTAGTGCCACTAACCGTGGTGGTGATGACTACATGCATTCCTTTACTGGCAGCATCCACACAGCCCTGTAGATGGCGTCTACAGACTCCACCCTCCGTTGGGTAGCCTATCAGAGCCGTGCATCCCTGGGGGAAGCCCCTCTCCCGGAGTCTGTTGTGCATCTCCTGTTGGCTGACCACCAAACTGGGTGTGACAGCATCCCTGAGACTCAGGAAGGATGTCATACCAGACTGAGAGATCATCTGTGAGTGAGGGACTGAAATGCTGTTGTCTGACAAACACCCTGAAACAACACAGATGTAAAGTTCATTGAGAGAAGGACAACGTGTCATTATCACTCCTAGCATGTCAGAGAATCCACAACTATTGGGGTCTTTTGAGGAGGACGGAATGTATCATGTAGATCGTCCACCCGTAGGAAGAGTGAATCAGATAATCTTGTCATCTCTATTCATTCTATTGCTCTCTGCAACGCTTCAGAGCGTTTCACATCACTGAACACACCCTTCAAACAGATAGACTAACCTGGAAGTTCTGGAACAGGCAGGCCATAGGGTGGGCGTGGAGGAGTTGTTGTTTTCAGGGAAGCCAGGTTGCTGTGAGCCCTGGTAGCCAGGAGGAGACCATGCATGGCCCGCTGAATGCCCTGATGAAGCTGCTGCTGCTGGGCATGACGCTGCTGGAACACCTGGGTACCACCGCCACTGCTGGAGCTGTTGATGACGTGGGCTGGAGGCTGGTTATGCTGCAGTTTACGAGGTTAGATGGGTCTCCTGTTGGGGGTGGAAGAATAATACTGTTCATTGTTATTTTCAAATCAGGGAAATTCCACAACTTAACTGCCTGGAGAAGACAGGTCAGAGGGGTAAACTCAATTCTGAGCCAAATGATGGAAGGAAGAGTGGGAAGATGGAAATTATTGTAATTGAAGGAATAAACTGGTGAACACGATGGCTTAGGCCAGACATGGGCAACCACGGCCCGCGGGCCACATACGGCCCAAGAGGCTTTTTAACTGCCCGCCGAACTTGTCCAAATTATAGTAAAACCTCCTTTTTCCCCTTTCCCTGCAATGCCCACGTTTTCCCAATATATGGCGCACTCAAAACACATTGACCGTTGTTGAGTGGCGCGTATTTCTTTTATTTCACTTTAATTTTCACTTCTGCTTCACGTCACCATTAAGCCCTTCTGTGAAAATGAGCGGACCAAAGAGAAGGAAAGTGGACAGCGAATGCCGAGTGTTTAATAAGGAGTGGACAACAAAATACTTCTTCACTGAAGTCCGATCAACGGCTGTATGTCTGATATGCCGAGAAGCTGTTGCGGTTTTCAAAGAGTACAATATCAGCCAGGTCACTTGCCACGAAGCATGCAAACTATGCTAGCAAGCAGTCAACACAAGAACGACCGCGTTTCCAAACCTCCGGAGGACGGCGCAGAAGATGCTGGTGTTGTTTGGCTCGACCTACGTGAAGATGCTGGTGTTGTTTGGCTCGACCTACGTGAAGATGCTGGTGTTGTTTGGCTCGACCTACGTGAAGATGCTGGTGTTGTTTGGCTCGACTCCACGTGAAGATGCTGGTGTTGTCAGCTCCGACCTACGTGAAGATGCTGGTGTTGTTTGGCTCGACCCACGTGAAGATGCTGGTGTTGTTTGGCTCCCACCCACATGAAGATGCTGGTGTTGTTTGGCTCGACCTACGTGAAGATGCTGGTGTTGTTTGGCTCGACCCACGGAAGATGCTGGTGTTGTTTGGCCCGACCCACGGAAGATGCTGGTGTTGTTTGGCCCGACCTACGTGAAGATGCTGGTGTTGTTTGGCCTTAACCACGGAAGATGCTGGTGCTGTTTGGCTCGACCTACGTGAAGATGCTGGTGTTGTTTGGCTCGACCTACGTGAAGATGCTGGTGTTGTTTGGCTCGACCTACGTGAAGATGCTGGTGTTGTTTGGCTCGACCTACGTGAAGATGCTGGTGTTGTTTGGCTCGACCTACGTGTGTGAGCAGACGTTTAGCGTCATGAAAATCAACAAAGCCCATCACAGATCCAAGTTAACTGACCAACACCTCAGATCTGTCCTGAGAATTGCCACAACAAAACTAACTCCAGACTTTGATGCACTGGCAAAAAAGGGAGACCAACAACACTGTTCCCACTGAAATGGTGAGTTTTTCTGCTGTGTTATGAAAAAATGCATATGGAAAGTTTGGAAGTGAGTCTTTTAATTAAGAGCAATGCGCATTTACGCACAGCAGCGGTACAGTAGCTTAATTAACACGCCGCACATCGCTCTTAATTTAAATTTAAATTTTCAGCTGCAGGTAGGATATTTAATACAGCCTATGTCTGTGTGCTTGGCAACGATACACGTGTACTGTTTGCGCGTGAAGGCGAGGACGTCCGTGGCGAGTTTGTAGAGCGCGCGGTCAGGACAATCCATCCATGATTTTGCGGAGTTTAACACAAGTAGATATTATTGAGCTTGAGTATTTCGTTGTGTAATATGTTTTGAATGTTGAAAGTGATTCCATTTTTCAATAAATGTTGATTTCTTTACCTTTGCACCTTCGATTGAAACTTATTAAAAACAGACGCAATCTTGATAAATCACAGTGCGTATGTTATTTTAATCTATTTATTTCCTCCCAGTATCTGCGAAATAGTATGTAAATGCCATATCTGTATATTCTGAGACAAATTTATTAACTGATAAGGGCTATTTTTCACATTTGAAAGACAGTTAATAAATTGGGTTGTAGTGTTCTTACTGTGCTATGAGGTTTGCACACACTACATTTAATGCTTTAGTATATTCGGTCTAAACACTCCCTCCAAATGCTCCTGGCCCGGCCCCTCTGTCAAATTTTAGAACCCATTGTGGCCCGCGAGTCAAAAGTTTGCCCACCTCT
>NW_025754419.1:0-9160 GCF_021184085.1 Oncorhynchus gorbuscha | reverse complement strand
AGTAGTAGTGAGTGCATACATTTGTCGTACTTTTTCGTACCTGTCCCCCATGGGAACCCTGGTTTTGCAAGCACCATACTCTACCAACTGCGCCACAGAGGACTTAAAAGAAAGGAATTTGAATTGAATTAAAATGGCATATTTATAATATGTGAGAGATGGCCTTTATAATTATCAGTGGGTTGTGTTGACATTTCTGAAGCAAACACAAGCATTGTATTCAATTTGTTCATTTTACAGTGAAAATGACAAAGGAAATGTCAACTTAGCTCGTTACCGAGTGACCTTCCATTGTAATTTATTAATAATTTGTAATACATGAATAAGGCATGAATTAAGCTTTTGATAACAAGTGGGACCTACCCTGGAAGAGACTCCATTAATGGAGGTTTCATAGAACTGGTAAACAAGGTACCTCTTCATTGATCTGAGTAGTGAGTGACAGATGTGGTCGAGATGGGAAGAGGGCTCTGCTCTCATCATAAAGAGACAGATTGGCGGAGGAGCAGGAGATATAAGTGGACTGGTCTATGTAATCACTACAGCGGGTTAGCCAGCTCTCTTATAGAGATCTATACTGAAGCCCACTGAGCCTGGCGACTGAGGCAGATTGGCAACAGATAAATGGAGAGATTGAGGGAGGAGATTATGAAAGTGTGGGGAGAGAGGTGAAGAGGAGAGGTGGAGAGCAGAGATGGACTGAGGTGGTTACCGAGAGTGAAAGGAGAGATGTGGAAAGAAGGAGAGGGGGAAAGAGAAGAGATAAAAGGTTGAGAGAGCGGGTTTTTAGAAAAAGTGGGTAAATAAGATGGGAGTGGAGCAGAGAGGGGAAGCAAGATGGAGAGATGAGAAATCACAGAAATTGTGAAACGTGAGGCGAGAGAGATGGGGAAAACATTGAAGGACACAGAAATAGGAAGATAGTGAAGGGAATTAAAAGACAGAAAAGAGAGAGAAATAGTCCGGTCCAAAATGATTGTCACCAACATTTTTTTTTTAAAGACTGTATGAAAAATACATACTGAGATATATTGTATGCTCAAGAAAAAAATGGAAATTATGTTATTTTAAACTAATACAAATGAAAAAAGGAAGGAGATCTGACTGTTCATAGAAAAGAAATATAAGGAAACATAATTTTGGGCCAAACAGAGAGGGGATGAGGCAGAGTGGTCCTGTGAAGTGGATGACAGTGTTCAGGCAGGACTGATGGAGTAGCACAGGCACCAGGAGTCAGGGGCAGGGGCATTGAGTTTCCGCTTATACACAGAGGGGCTCCTATTACAATGACTAATGGACCAGGGGTTAATGTATGTGTTTTAACCTGTGGGTGACCTTCGTATGGCTGATTTGAAACATGTAAGGTGATCTGGATATTTGTGTGTATCTGTTTCTACATTTTAGACTGAAAGCCAGAAAGCTTGATCAATTTTGTCACATTACTCGGTGTGAGATTAAAAGCAGCATCCCTGTTATAATTCAGTTAAATGCAAATTCTCTTATTTCACTGTGGTGGTGCACGACCCAACCCTCGGGCTCTGCCTGTCTGACAGACAGCTGGGAAAACATGTCAGACGAGATCTGCTCCTCTTCCTCTCTTTCTCCTTTCTTTCCCTGCACACACACACACACACACACACACACACACACACACACACACACACACACACACACACACACACACACACACACACACACACACACACACACACACACACACACACACACACACACACACACACACACACACACACACACACACACACACACACACACACACACACACACACACACTTTACTTGCTTTAATTACAGTTCTGTTTTCAATGCACCCCTCGACCGCTCCCCCGCCTAGCTGTCAGCACAGGGCCAAACCACATGCCCTGCTACCACGATTAGTACTGTCAGAGATGAGCGCTGCTGCCACTGTGCTTTTTTACTCCCACGCTAATTAGCCATGTATTTTACAACACAAGGGATAGAGATTTTAGAACAGAAGGACAGAAAGAGTGAAGATATTTTACGTTTAAACAAATGGCTCTGTTAGAAGACTTTTCAAGTATATCCTTTCTTCCTTCCTTCAGTCCTTTCTTCCATTAGTCCTTCCTTCCTTTAGTCCTTCCTTCCTTCAGTCCTTTCTTCCTTTAGTCCTTCCTTCCTTCAGTCCTTACTTCCTTTAGTCCTTCCTTCCTTCAGTCCTTTCTTCCCTTTAGTCCTTCCTTCCTTCAGTCCTTTCTTCCTTCAGTCCTTTACTTCCTTTAGTCCTTCCTTCCTTCAGTCCTTTCTTCCTTTAGTACTTCCCCTGCTTCCTTCCTTTCTTCCTTCCTTGAAGTAATCCTAGATCTGACATTTTTGGACGAGGTTAAATTATGTAGTGGAACCCTTGCTTTCACCATTCCAGTCGTGTTCGATTAGTGATGATTACTTCAAGGCAGGGAGAAGAGGGACACATTTGACAACTATTCAAAACGTGTTTTTGGTTGTTGTCAGATTTACAACTGATGGATATCAGTCCTGTAGATTCAACGTTGAGTAGCTGCTCTATCTAGTTTGACACTGAGAGGTCATACATCGGCAGTATCGTCAGGATTCCTTATAGACAGACTTCATGTAGGGTAGCGACAAATGACTTTTTAGGACCGAGTTCACTGTGATGGACGTTATGTCCTTTGGCGTGCGTCATATGTATATGTCAGAACAGATCAGTCTGTGCACGTCTGTTGAAATGATGACGGTTTTGAAAGAACCATGGCCATCTGGGCCGAATGCCCTTTGAAGTAAGACCTGAGACGAATGATGTGATAATTAACCCCCATACAATGTAAAGCGCTTTGAAACCTAAGCCTTGAGTGTCATATAAATGCATTCCATCCGGGATTCACCCTGTAAAGCTTAGAGATCTTAGTATATAAGCAGTAGTTTGATACATTTTGTCTCCGAGTGAGCTGTACTACCCCTCAGTCAACTATCAGCCTTATAGACTCAGGTCAGGGACAGCTGCTGTGATTACTGCACATATCTGATCTGAGCAGTAGAACATGTAGGCGGCAGAATGTTGGTCACAGAGAAAATAAATGAAGAGATTATGCTATGATTCATTTCTTTTTATGACGTTGAGCAAGGTAGAAATACTAAATAATACATGATAAACTGAACATATTTCTATAGGCTCATTGAAAAATCTGTTAAACTCTGACTCCAGAAGATAGAGGAATTTGAGAGTCCCGAAAGAGAGAGAGAGAGATTTTTTTTCCCCAAAACTTTGTTACTAGACTCTTCCGCCGCGGTGGTCTGAAGAGGTGAACAAGTGGGTGTTTGGGTTTGGAGGCCGGACTTTTTGACATCGAGGTTGCAGGTTCAGTTCCCAGCCACTGTGTGTCTCTGCCATTGATCAAATAAGCCAAAGAGGTGAATTATGGGAAAGGCCTAGGTGCCTGTGAAGTTAACAGATGATGGGGACTAAAGGTCAGCTCACTTGACGTTATTAGCAGAACTATTTCTGCAATGCGTGTACAACACAGCACCCTAACATCTTCTAGCAACAGTGTTTTTTAAACACTGTACTGGGTTTTGTTTCTCGTTTTTTGATGTTGTGACAATCTAAGTTTGTAGCTCCCACAACTGTAGGGCCAATAGCCAAACTAAGGGATGGCGTCATATGTTTTCCTTGGTTTCCCCGATTGATATTCAAAACCATGTCCGTCTCAAGTGTGCACAGTGTAGATGAATGAGCCATGTGGGTGACTTAACCCAGGACTTGATCCAAGAGAGGGGATTTGCATCACATTATGCTCCTATTTTCATCTACCCCCTCCCAAACATTAAAGACGGTGTACAGAAGTAAAGTTGCTCATTTACTTCAAATTTGGACTTGAGGTTAACAATACATTTGTACGGTATCTATATTTCCCAATCACATTACCCTCTTATGCCAGCATGATACTGTATATGTGGGTGAAGTCGTTCCAGACATTTTTAGTTCATGACATTGCCCCCAAGTGGGCACGGTCGCCTTGCCTTGGAATATTGGTTTGACTCAAGACCTGCATGCCTCAGCTCCCAGCTTACACAGTGAGTGGAGAAACTAAGATGAAAGGAAATGGATTTAGCATGATGTGTAAAGCTACGGTAGCTAAAATGAAGGATATCTGTTTAAAATACCTCTCTTGGTTTTGTTCACCCTGTTGCAGGAGAATTTTCCTGCACCTGCAATGCAGGAAATTTGAAACGTGTTGTGTATTTGAGGTTTAAAAAGGCTTCTGAAGTTTGGAATTTCTACTTTGATCCTGTTGGTTTGTCATACTGTGGGGGGACAGGATGTAGCAACACATAGGGACTGGCAACAGGTGGTGCTACACATTATGGACCCAACTTGTCATGCAGGTGATAGAGGACCCAAAAGCGACTTAACAGAAACAGAGTTTATTTAAGTCCAAACAGGGAATAACAGAAATCCTCTAGTCTGTAGAGGGGAATAACTGGAGAAGCGGCCACTGACTGCAGGTCGCCGGGTAGGCGCAGGCCGTAGTAGACAGAGACACCTGCTCACACAGCATCTGATGAAGGCAAAAACACGACAGGACAGGGCGATACACAATCACAGCAAAAACACGACAGGACAGGGCGAAACGCAATCACAGCATGGTGAATACTAAACAAGGAACCGACGGGACAGGAACGGAACACAAAGGAATAAATAGGGACTCTAATCAGGGAAAGGATCGGGAACAGGTGTGGGAAGACTAAATGATGATTAGGGAATAGGAACAGCTGGGAGCAGGAACGGAACGATAGAGAGAAGAGAGAGCGAGAGAGTGAGAGGGGAGGGGGAGAGAGAGGGATAGAAAGAGGGAAAGAACCCAATAAGACCAGCAGAGGGAAACGAACAGAATGGGGAGCACAGGGACAAGACATGATAATAAATGACAAACATGACAGTACCCCCACTCACCGAGCGCCTCCTGGCGCACCGAGAGGAATCCTGGGCAACGGAGGAAATCATCGATGAGTGAACGGTCCAGCACGTCCCGAGACGGAACCCAACTCTCTCCTCAGGACCGTAACCCTCCCAATCCACTAAGTATTGGTGACCCCGTCCCCGAGAACGCATGTCCATGATCTTATGTACCTTGTAAATAGGTGCGCTCTCGACAAGGACGGGAGGGGGAGGGAAGACGAACGGGGGTGCGAAGAAAGGGCTTAACACAGGAGACATGGAAGACAGGATGGACGCAACGAAGATGTCGCGGAAGAAGCAATAGATGCACAGCGTGGGATTGACGACCTGGGAGACACGGAACGGACCAATGAATCAACGGAGTCAACTTACGAGAAGCTGTCGTAAGAGGAAGGTTGCGAGTGGAAAGCCACACTCTCTGGCCGCAACAATACCTTGGACTCTTAATCCTGCGTTTATTGGCGGCTCTCACAGTCTTCCCGCAGACAAAGGCAGACCGGTAATGAAGTCTAAGGCGATGTGAGACCATGGTCGAGAAGGAATGGGAGCGGTCTGAGACGACGGCAGGAGGAGAGTTACCCGACTTAGTCTGCGCGCAGTCCGAACAAGCAGCCACGAAACGGCGCGTGTCACGCTCCTGAGTCGGCCACCAAAGCGCTGGCGAATAGACGCAAGAGTGCCTCGAACACCGGGATGACCAGCTAACTTGGCAGAGTGAGCCCACTGAAGAACAGCCAGACGAGTGGAAACAGGAACGAAAAGGAGGTTACTAGGACAGCGCGCGACGCAGTGTGCGTGAGTGCTTGCTTAACCTGTCTTTCAATTCCCCAGACTGTTAACCCGACAACACGCCCATAAGGAAGAATCCCCTGATCAGTAGAAGCCACAGAAGAACTAAACAGACGGGATAAGGCATCAGGCTTGGTGTTCTTGCTACCCGGACGGTAAGAAATCACAAACTCAAACGAGCGAAAAACAACGCCCAACGAGCTTGACGGGCATTAAGTCGTCTGGCAGAACGGATGTACTCAAGGTTCTTATGGTCTGTCCAAACGACAAAGGAACGGTCGCCCCCTCCAACCACTGTCGCCATTCGCCTAGGGCTAAGCGGATGGCGAGCAGTTCACGGTTACCCACATCATAGTTGCGCTCAGATGGCGACAGGCGATGAGAAAATAAGCGCAAGGATGAACCTTATCGTCAGACTGGAAGCGCTGGGATAGAATGGCTCCACGCCTACCTCTGAAGCGTCAACCTCGACAATGAATTGTCTAGTGACGTCAGGAGTAACGAGGATAGGAGCGGATCGAAACGTTTCTTAGAAGATCAAAAGCTCCCTGGGCGGAACCGGACCACTTAAAACACGTCTTGACAGAAGTAAGAGCTGTGAGAGGGGCAGCAACTTGACCGAAATTACGAATGAAACGCCGATAGAAATTAGCGAAACCTAAAAAGCGCTGCAACTCGACACACGTGACCTGGAACGGCCAATCACTGACAGCTTGACCTTAGCGGAATCCATCTGAATGCCTTCAGCGGAAATAACGGAACCGAGAAAAGTAACGGAGGAGACATGAAAAGAGCACTTCTCAGCCTTTACGTAGAGACCATTCTCTAAAAGGCGCTGTAGAACACGCGAACGTGCTGAACATGAATCTCGAGGACGGAGAAAAAATCAGGATATCACAAGATAGACAAAAACAAAGATGTTCAGCATGTCTCTCAGAACATCATTAACTAATGCCTGAAAAACAGCTGGCGCATTGGCGAGACCGAACGGCAGAACCCGGTACTCAAAAATGCCCTAACGGAGTGTTAAACGCCGTTTTCCACTGTCCCCCTCTCTGATGCGCACGAGATGGTAAGCGCACGAAGGTCCAACTTAGTAAAGCACCTGGCTCCCTGCAGAATCCCGAAGGCTGATGACATAAGGGGGCGGATAACGATTCTTAACCGTTATGTCATTCAGCCCTCGATAATCCACGCAGGGGCGCAGAGTCACCGTCCTTCTTCTTAACAAAAGAACCCCGCCCCGGCCGGAGAGGAAGAAGGCACTATGGTACCGGCGTCAAGAGACACAGACAAATAATCCTCAGAGCCTTACGTTCCTGGGAGCCGACAGAGAGTATAGTCTACCTCGAGGAGGGAGTGGTCCCCGGAAGGAGATCAATACTACAATCATACGACCGGTGAGGAGGAAGGGAGTTGGCTCGGACCGACTGAAGACCGTGCGCAGATCATGATATTCCTCCGGCACTCCTGTCAAATCGCCAGGTTCCTCCTGGAGAAGTAGGGACAGAAGAAACGGAGGGATGGCAGACATTAAACACTTCACATGACAAGAAACGTTCCAGGATAGGATAGAATTACTAGACCAATTAATAGAAGGATTATGACATACTAGCCAGGGATGACCCAAAACAACAGGTGTAAACGGTGAACGGAAAATCAAAAAAGAAATAGTCTCACTGTGGTTACCAGATACTGTGAGTTAAAGGTAGTGTCTCAAATTTGATACTGGGAAGATGACTACCATCTAAGGCAAACATGGGCGTAGGGCTTGTCTAACGGTCTGAAAAAGGAATGTTATGTTTCCGAACCCATGCTTCGTCCATGAAACAACCCTCAGCCCCAGAGTCAATCAAGGCACTGCATGTAAGCACCCGAACCGGTCCAGCGTAGATGGACCCATAAAGTACAAGATCTAGATGAAGAGACCTGAGTAGTAGCGCTCACCAGTAGCCTCCGCTTACTGATGGGCTCTGGCCTCTGACTGGACATGAATTAACAAAATGTCCAGCAACTCCGCAATAGAGGCACAGGCGGTTGGTGATCCTCCGTTCCTCTCCTTAGTCGAGATGCGAATCCCTCTCAGCTGCATGGGCTCAGTCTCAAAGCCAGAGGAGGGAGATGGTTGCGATGCGGAGCAGGGAAACACTGTTGATGCGAGCTCTCTTCCACGAGCCCGGTGACGAAGATCTACCCGTCGTTCTATGCGGATGGCGAGAGCAATCAAAGAGTCCACATCTGAAGGAACCTCCCGGGAGAGAATCTCATCCTTAACCACTGCGTGGGAGTCCTCCAGAAAACGAGCGAGCAGCGCCGGCTCGTTCCACTCACTAGAGGCAGCAAGAGTGCGAAACTCAATAGAATAATCCGTTATGGACCGTTCACCTTGGCATAAGGAAGCCAGGGCCCTAGAAGCCTCCCTACCAAAAACTGAACGGTCAAAAACCCGAATCATCTCCCTTTAAAGTTCTGGAACTTGTTAGAGCAATCAGCCCTTTGCCTCCCAGATAGCTGTGCCCCATTCTCGAGCCCGGCCAGTAAGGAGTGAAATGACGTAAGCAACCCGAGCTCTCTCTCTGAGTATGTGTTGGGTTGGAGAGAGAACACAATCTCACACTGCGTGAGAAAGGAGCGGCACTCAGTGGGCTGCCCGGAGTAGCAAGGTGGGTTATGAACCCTAGGTTCTGAGGCTCGGCAGGCCAGGAAGTAACAGGTGGCACGAGACGAGACTCTGGAACTGTCCAGAGAGGTCGGAAACCTGAGCGTTCTCCACGGCATGGCGAGCAGCAGACAATTCCTGCTCGTGTCTGCCGAGCATGGCTCCTTGGATCTTGACGGCAGTGTAACGAGCGTCTGAAGTCGCTGGGTCCATTCCTTGGTCGGTTCCTTCTGTCATGCAGGTGATAGAGGACCCAAAGCGACTTAACAGAAACAGAGTTTATTTAAGTCCAAACAGGGAATAACAGAAATCCTCTAGTCTGTAGAGGGGAATAACTGGAGAAGCGGCCACTGACTGCAGGTCTTCGGGTAGGCGCAGGCCGTAGTAGACAGAGACACCTGCTCCACGCAGCATCTGATGAAGGCAAAAAACACGACAGGACAGGGCGATACACAATCACAGCAAAAACACGACAGGACAGGGCGAAACGCAATCACAGCATGGTGAATACTAAACAAGGAACCGACGGGACAGGAACGGAACACAAAGGAATAAATAGGGACTCTAATCAGGGGAAAGGATCGGGAACAGGTGTGGGAAGACTAAATGATGATTAGGGGAATAGGAACAGCTGGGAGCAGGAACGAAACGATAGAGAGAAGAGAGAGCGAGAGAGTGAGAGGGGAGGGGAGAGAGAGGGATAGAAAGAGGGAAAGAACCCAATAAGACCAGCAGAGGGAAACGAACAGAATGGGG